>NC_142983.1:2712857-3014285 GCF_061535395.1 Colias eurytheme
TCAGAAGTGAAACATCTTTGACTTTTTTTACGGAGAGCGTATTGCCATGACGCGACCTTGCTATTCAACTCTCAACGCGCCTAACGAAGTTTCACTTTAAAAAAATAAAAGTATTTTTTACTAATTTACCACTATTAGTAGAGACGAAATGAGAACATTCACTAGCCCAAATCATCATAATATTGTGATTTAAAAAAAATATAAGTATAACTAATACCAACATTCACATTTATTTTACAGACAAGAATATCACCAGCGCTAACTTCAGTATGCTTCGGTTGTTCAGCTGTCATATCAAGTCTCCTTTTAATTCTCACCCCAGAAACCAAAGATCTACCTCTTATGGATACTATAGGACAAGTTCAAGACTATGTTAAAGCTGCCAAGGAAAAGAAAGCTCTGAAAAAAGAAAAGAACGACACAAATAATGCATTTGATGTAGAATATACAACGCGTTTTTAGTTTATAATTTATTTTAATAGACTTTAATACTTCAATAAGATAAGTTTTTTTTTTATATTGAAATATTTTAATAAAACATATTTTATAAGTTTGTCTTTTACGTGTTTTATTTTAATATGGCAACTGTAATAAATAATAATTAGAATTTGTTATGTTGAATATGTTATCTGTGTAATAATGTGCGTATTCCCGCCAATTTAAAAAAATGAGATTTTTTTTTCTTGAATTGTTTAAAAAAATGAAATTAAGATAGAAATAAATTAAATATGAAACAAATTAAACTAAAAATTTAAAAATACCATACCTACTATATAATTAGAATTATTACCTAAGCTTGTGTTTCGTGTAAAAAAAGGAAAGCAGATGAACGATACATAATATAGAGGTAAGTCTTGTATAGGTATTTTTTTATTTAAAATATCTCTTATTTAAGTAAACGATCAATTCAATTGTCAATTCCAAAACAAATAAATACCCAACAGATTAATTATACATTTGAACGATATTATAAAAATACGATTCGAAAATGGTACCTATATAATATTAGGTACCTACTTTAAAAAATACTTTTCTTAATCTATAAATTCAAATCAATAAATAAATCTTTAATTTTACATCAAAACAAAATTTAAGAAATATTTTGTTGAAAGATAAGTAAAATAAGGTCGTTTTTTGCGTAAAATATAGAAAACACAGAAATTAACAATACAACGCTCTATTACCTAGTGGAAAGTTTTCGCGAGAAAACTCACTGAATAATGAAAAAGATAACAAAATTATAATTATTTCATAGGACGTAGGTAGATACACCTTTTTGATTGACCCAGAAATAAAAATAAAAGCCTGTTAATGGGTAAATATGTTTTTAATGGAAATAAATTCCTAGGTGAAATTTAATTCACCTAGGAATAACGTCTTCTTAAATTTCCATTTAATATTATTTTTAATGTTTTGTTTATTGTTAAAAAAGTCGATACTAACAGTTAATTTTCAGTCATCTAGTTAAAAGATAAACGACAATTAGTCTATTGTATTTTATTCAAATAAAAAATAATGAGGGCAGTAATTGATATGCTTTCAATATCGGACAAACTTATTTAAATACAATTTTAATCGCAGTGTAACAATTATATAGCAATCGATTGCCAATCAATGTAAATTGGACTTTATACTTAAGTATTCAATGCACCTTTGTCAACTAGGTATATTATAGGTACTTATAAGAAAAAAAGGTATATAGGTACTTTATTAGGATAGCAAATTGATCAGTTATCTAAAAAGGTTTAAATTACTTTTGCGAAAATTAGAATTAGACTAGAGAACTAAATCTTTAGTGAACCTTTAAATATGTATAAATGTTTGAAAAGCTATGGAAATAGTTCGTCTTGCCAATGTATATTTTTTACTTAACACAGTTATTGTGTGTAAATGTAAAAAAAAAGAATAAAGAAATGTAGAGTATAAAGTGTATGTTTTAAGCGTTTCGCGACTTATTGTTTAAGACCTTAGACTTTTTATAAAACGCAATTAAAATTACCTACGTCAGAAATTAATTATTTCGTTGCAATTACTATTTTTATTACTACAACGGCGTGGACACTGCTATAGTTTAGTTGTCAATATGGAGAGTGGTAGAGTGGTAGAAAAATTTGGTAGCTTCCACATTCTTCACTTTTTTCTAACATGTTTACCAGCACTTTTTAATGCCATGAGCAATGTTAACTTTGTTTTGGTTACAAGTGATGTAAATTACCGGTTAGTAGATAAATATTATTTATTCAAATGGTTTGAAATTATTAAATTCGTAATCTATTGTTAGTGTGCTATTGTGTTACTCGTAAGTATGTGATGTTTTCACATTCCGTATGATTTTTATTTAATATTTTTAAAGATTGATATCTATAATACTTGTGTGTATGCTATTTATAGTGCCCTGAATGTAACTGAAATGAAGTTTATCCAAACGAGCCAATATTATTTAGAACCTCTCAGTTTTCAATGTATAAAACCTCTTTTATAGCTCGAATACAAAGAAAGACACTTTGTATTCGGGCTCTATGTAAAAGAACCTTACAGACACACAGGCGAGCACACAGGTATATCAACCCCTCCGAATTTATTTTTACACAAAAAAAAATAGTGGAAAATTTTAATTTACTTCACTTACTAATCGCAAAGTAATAAAGACAAGTGCTTTTTTCCACAGTTTTCTTTCGTCACAGTACTAACTACTAACTGCTAATGCATTGTCCGGTAAGTACCTACATATCATTGCATTTACATTATCTTGTAGCTGCCGTGTCCCAGAATGTGAAAGCAACAGCCAAGAGTACATGCCCCCATGGTGGCCCACGACAGTGGATCGTTGTTATAGACCAGTCTTGAATGGCACCATAAAGACGTGCACCAATACTTCTTTCAGTAATACCCTTGAAAAATGTGATGAATGGATCTACGAGACAAATAATTCTGTAATAGCTGAGGTAAATCGCAATTTTACACTTATTAAAAACAATATCCACTTCGAGTCCCCAACTGGGCATATTGCTAATAGTGTTCTATTTTTTTTTTAATATTATAAATTTTCAAATTGATTACAATTAGTGCAGATCACTAATCTACTTACACAGAAACATTTTACATATGAAGATACGATTGCCGAAGTAAGAATAAATTAACCTTTTTAATTCCAGACTTTTGTTTTAATAATGATTGAAAAAAGTTAATTACGATGAAAAAAGAAAAACTCTGACGTTTCTATAAATACGAACTCACTTTTCGATGGTTTTTAATCGACATAATTATTTACACACTAGCTTTCCGCCCGCGACTTCGCCCGCGTTTTCGAATTTCCGGGATAAAACCTATCCTTTGTATTAATCCAAGTTACCCTCTATATGTTTGCTTAATTTCATTTTAATCGGTTCAGTAGTATTTGCGTGAAAGAGTAACAAACACACACACATCCTCAAAAACTTTCGCATTTATAATATTATATTAGTAGGATAGGAAGGATAGGATAGGATAATATTCAGATAACAGTTTCTAGTAAATACAATTTTCTTCCATCATTCACGAATACCACCAGAAGGATCGGTCCTTTGGAAGGCTTACGTGGAGAAACAGGTCCAACACGCAAAGGGCCTTTACAGAATTAATATCTTGTGGGACACTAAAAAGTATTATTTGTATACGTAGTATATTATTATTAGTCTGTGGTTTTATGTATTAACATTAAAATATTATTCTAAAATGATGATTTTCTTCAGCTAGATCTGGCGTGCCAATCAGTAAAGGCAAATATGATAGGCACGATGCATAATATTGCGATGGCCACATCAATGCTGCTAGCTGGAAGAATGGCTGATTGGTAAAATAATTGTTTTTATTCAATTATGGATAATCTATCACACATACTAAATGAAACTAATTTTCGTGTAATAGGTATTATCACTAAAAATGCATAAATTTATAGAAATAATTGTCTTTTAAATGCAAGTTTGTTATCTTTTCATAAACAGGTACCTACTGAAAAATAAATAATTTATTATCAGTACTACATGACTGAAACCTAATTCAAGACATGTATTTAGATCAATTTAGATATATGTACATACTATGTTTGGACTTTGGACATAAATCTTGAACAACTGTTTTTTCGCCAACAACAAAAGGCGCTCGAAAATTTAAAATTTTAAAATTAAAAAAAAACGGGTTGCACTCCTGGAGTGCCGGCAGAAGTGAAAAGCATTCAGCATGTTTGATATTTCAAAATTCAGCATGTTTGATATTTTGGAATGGTATCCGTCTTACGCATGGAATATAAGAGCTAAAAAAAAACATCCGTCTTACGCTTTTTCGATCAGGCCCAAATCAGGCCACGTGTCCTGACGCGAGTTTAAGATTTTATACCCAACGCCGCTAAAGAAGTTTTCACTTCAAAAAAAATAAGTAACCGATATTTTCTGAATATTTTTCTTTGAAGTTGAATGTTTGTATGTTTTCAGGATTGGCCGCAAGCCAACTTTGATTTTCTGCTCCGTTAGTTCGTTTGTAGGGATTTTCAAAACTTTAGCTACATCGTACTATGTTTATACAACTATAGAATTTTTTGAAGCACTTGGAGGGGGAGGTATCATAACAGTTGGGTTAGTTACGAGTAAGTTAAATAAAACATTATTTGCACCATTTTTCATATTTCTTTTTACAAGGAATGTAGGTAGGATACCTATTTATAGATTTTGCTTTTTTCAGTGATCGAAACAGCCAATAAAAAATATCGCCTTCTAGGTGGCGTTTTATTCGGATATTTCATTTATACAGGCGAAGTTATTTTCGCGTGTTTAGCTATGGGTATTCCGTATTGGAAAAACCTATTGTACGCCGTGTACGCGCCGTCCATTTTGTTCCTACTATACATTCCCATATCCAAAGAGACTTTACGATGGCTTATCATACATGAAAAAGTTGATGAAGCAAGGAGTCTGATAAAAACTATTGTAAAAATGAATAAAGTAGACATAAACCCGAAAGATATAGATAAAATGGATATAGAAACGATGAAAATAGCATGTGAAGTGGAAACGATTGAAATTAGAGAAGGGTATAGGGAGGCGTTTAAGTCTCCTGAGCTAGTGAAGAGATATTTGATTGGGACTTTTTGTAGATTTACAGTTGTGTTCGTTTATTATGGGTTAACGGTTAACTCAGTTGGGTTACCGGGAGATAAGAATATGAATTTTCTATTGACTTCATTGATATCGTATCCAGGGGATTTACTGTGTTTGTTGTTAATGAATAGATTTGGGAGGAAGGTCCCACTTATTTGCGGATATGCGCTGTGTGGAGTTACGTGTATTCTCGTTGCTTTTGTACCTTTAGGTTTGTATGCATGAATTGTGTTTGTATGCTTGTGATACCTACATATTTCTTGTCTTCTAATATTGGTTCTGTAGTAACAATTGTTTATTGTTGTTCTATTAAATACTTAATTTTAAAAGTATGTGTTCAATTTATAATTTCAGTTAAATTGTAATAGAGATTACCTACTATTGAAATTAACATTGACGATGACTATTTACAAGTAACAAATATATCTACTGAATGCTGTAAAATAGAAAAAAATAGAAAAATGCTGCTCTTAATTGTGTTTTTTTCCAGACTTTAATTGGCTCAAAATAACTTTATATTTAATTTCGAAATTAGTTGTAGCGGCTTGTTACACTGGTGTTGTAACGTTTATCATAGAATTATTCCCTACCAGTGTGAGGGGTTCTTTATTTGGACTGTGTATAATTTTTGCATCTTTAGGAACTACTCTTGCTCCCCTTACACCTAGTTTAGTAAGTATTTATATATTATGCTTCATGTAAAAAAAAAAACATTTTTTTTTATCACATCATTTATGCCTTATAGAGTTATAGAGCCGTATTAAATGCATGTTTATAAATAAGATTTTAAGTAAAGTTTTATTTTTTTCAAGGTTCTTTGTTTCAATTGCTTTTATTTATTTATTTATTTACTCTTTATTGTACAACAGTCTTATAAACTAAAAGTACAACAAAACCATTCAAAATGGCGGCCTTATGGCTCTAAGCCATCTCTGCCAGGCAATTTTATATTAAATATGTACTTCAATATCTATAGATTTCTTTATATATTCCAAAATTTCAGTCCACAATCACGATGTCCTTTTGTTTCGGAGGTTCCGCAATAATTTCATCCATACTTCTATTATTTGTTCCTGAAACAAATAATAAACAATTAGTGGATACCGTTGATCAATTGGAAGACATGATGAGAGCTAAAAAGGAAAGAAAAGTCAAGTATAAGAATGGACAAGCGAACTGTGGTTTCGATCGAGACGAAGAATCTCGCGCTTATTAAATGTATTTTTTGTTTTATTAAAGGTTGATAGGTATATTTATTTAACTATTTATATGTTTCATTTTTTGTATAATAAAGAATTAATTTTACTAAACTAATTGATAAATAGACTTAAGAAATATCCCTTCAACGTTTTAAATTCGACAAAGTTTTGAAAAAATGATTAGATAACGTCATTTAAGTGAAATATTACCAGAATAATTACAGTACTTTTTAACGTGTTTTTAACGTTATACGAACTTAACTCCTACAAATATTAAAAATCATTAAATAAAATGAAATATTTTAATTAATTTTATGCACATGTTAAAAGTCTAGACTAATAATAATTATTTTTATCATAATGCGACGTAAATAATTAATTACTGATCACCTTCTATGTAATTGCATTCTAATCAAGTTTTTTTAGACTTGGACTTACGTTTAACACAAATATACATACATTTCATAATTTGTCATGTTTTTTGCACTACTAGAGATCAATAACTTATTTTATTTTAGATGAAATATAGGTATAGATAATAAATCCGTGAATTGATGAGAGATACGGTGATGAAAATAGTAGATAAATAATATTCTAAGTACCGCAATAGAATAAAAGATATACGTTTTCCATTAAATTATAGTATATCAGCATCACTTATATCATAATATATGTGTTATATACCTACATAGGTAATTTGATGGGCATCGCGTGTCTTATCAGGTCATTTTTTTCTTATATTATGAAAGGGACAATTTTATGCTAACGTGATAGCATCTAATCTTTCAATCTAAAAGGCACCTACTATTATAAACTTTATAGATATCGTTTTCGAGTGTCAATTTGGTTAGATAGGTATTAATTTTTTATGGGCATATTTTTCAGCATACATTTTTAAATACCTCAGAATATACCTCAGAATATTTAACAGTTAAACTGTCTACTGATATATGAATATTAATTTGACATTCAAAACTATCGATTTCCACACATGCGGGCTCGTTAACAAAAGCTCAGAACTTACTCATTTCAATATATTTTTCACGTCGCAAGTGTAGTGACCAGACTATGGACTGGAGTGAACTACGATAACATATACAACCACCTGTGTTTATATCCATCGATTGGTCAGGGGCGGTGTGGCTTACTATTCGATCATTAACCCAGTTGAGTTTAGCAAGGCGGCGCGAGCGGGCACGCCACACGCGGCAGTCCACCACGATGCAACTGCCCGAGACACCGCCGCCGCCCCTTGCACCCCTCTGGGACCGCGTATTACGAGCTCGAGCCTTACCTCCAGATCTTGACGTTCAACTCCTCTATACCGCCATCAAAGATCGACTCACACACCCGGAATGGGAAGTACGGTTGCATGCGTTACGCGTCCTGGCTGATCTGCTACCTCTCTCAAATAATGCTCTCTCCTTTCCCTTCGATCAAGTGATTGACAATCTTGGATATAGCTCGCCGAATGTAAGGAAAGCCGCATTAGACGCTTTGAAGGTGTTTTGCACGCATTGCGAAGAACCGGAATGTGCAGCACGTGCTATATTAGACAAGTGTTCCTACAATAACATACGACCCCATTCCGCTGATATCAACTTCAAAATAAACGTCGTGACGGGATTGATACTTTCGATACCGGCCCTCGTCGGTATTTTGAAAAGAAGGTGTAGAGACCTTGACCTGTACCCTATATTTGAAGATTTAGGTCAAAAGTTATTCGATCCAGTTCATCGAGACGTTGCTCTAAGATCATTAATGAAACTGCGTCGCGTGTGTGGACCACGTGACTATATGTTGCTGTTTTCCAGACTAGATTCGAGGATACAGGAAAAATTTCGGTATTTGTGTGAAATTTACGACGAAGACTCAATGGATGTTTATTACGCTCCGAGAAGACCCCGCACTCAACACTTAATGCAAATTAATCGTATTTTAAATAATTCAACAACAATACCTCTTAATTTTTCAACTGATTCCTCATCGGAATCTGAGACGTATAGAATTCCATTGAACAATAACAATTTTGCCAAAGTGATTATTGAAACAGAAATAAAGTTTGATTCAGATACAGCGATTACTATGACTGTTTTGGAACAAAATGAAACTGAATCAGATAGAAATAATGGCAGTGATGAAGACTGTGATAGTGATGATAGATTGTTTTTAAAATATAGTGAAGTTGAGTCAGAGGAAGATTCTGATGTAGTGGTGAAAAAAGTTCGTTTTGGTGGTGAAAGTGTTAAAATACGGACGCCGGATAGTGATAATTTGTTAAATAGTGAAGATGACGTCAATCAAAATAGGCATTCCGATTTGATAGACAAATCCACGGTATTAGAACAACCTTCTATTTTGAGTAAAGCAAAAGAATTAAAAAAAGAATCAAGAATCGATGAAAAAGAGCGAACATTGCCTAAGAGAAGTGGAATACCACTGCCAATTATAAATAAGGGTAATGGGCTCAGCAATGGTAAGACCAATAAACTAAAATCAAAATCCCTAAGTGAATTGTATGATTACTTTAAAAATGGAAAGGAAAGTGCAAAACCAAAGGATCGGTCGGGATTCGCGTTGACTCTTACTGATGTGAGGTCTCCTGAAAAAGTACCGAGTCCAGTTGAAGTACATAGAGAGGTGGAAGTTTTACATAATTTACAAAGAAGTCCTACTTTATCTCCGAGACGACAGCAAACCCGAGTGAGTGTAGAGAAAAATGGGTAAGTAAAATAAGCTTTATTTACAAATAGCAAAAATTACCTAACTCTTATTTCATTGGTTTAACTAATTTGAAAATATTCTTGGCATTGATGTATAAAAAATCATAGAAAAATAATTAATGCACTTATTCAATGTTATTCTGTCTGTGAAATACAAACTCACATACGCTTTAGTCCTAATTTATATAAATTGTTTTCTAGATTTGTTCTCAGTCTAATCGCCTCATCTCCCCCTGAGTCCTTGTTGGTATCTCCGCGACCGTCTTCGCCTCTGAAGACGCAATATGAATGGGAGACTCTGGGTATTGTGCCTAAGCATGTAGCAGATCAGCTGCATAATACGGTAAGCAATAAGAATGTCTCCCTTTTTGTTACCATAGTGAAAAGATTTGTTACAGTTAAAACCTAGAAGTTTAGTACTGTTGATTTTGCCATGCGATGCTAGCATCGTGGCTAGCCACGACGGTATTTCTGAGATAGTTAAATAATTGTGCAAGAGTCTGTGCGAAATAAATCTCTACATTTTCAATATAAGTTATTTTATAAGTGTTTTTAACAGTTATTTAATCTTATCGCATATTACATAAACTTTACTATTTCAAATTTATTACGAAATGTAATTTTAGGTCAACCAAGCAATGTGCTTAAGTAATCTATAAAAATTTCGCTCAATGAAATTAATTAACTAAACGTAACGTAAAGAATAAACTTTTTATTTTCGTCTGTTTATTATTCACCCTTGACACGTCTGGAAATTTTGTCCTTTGCATGCTAATTTTATTATGGTACGGGAGCTATTAACGTTAAAAAAAAAGTCATTTTAGTATAGTTGGTTTTTTGATATACTGTTCCTCTTGCTATTTCGGTTAGAGTCCGGGCTGTCTGGCTGGTCGCAGTGGTTGCGTTTTTTAGTGCGCATCTCATCTGCACAGGATAATTTCCTTAATTTAAAGTCATTTTTTAACGCGTAATTTTTAATATTTTGCCTTTAGATAGATCCATCAGACATAATTTTTTTATTGCAAGACGTTTTTTTCGTTGTTAAATAGGTGCCAGACGCAATTTTTTATTTCGTTTTTATAAAAAATTCAAATTATTTTAGAATGTCTGTAAATTTCATATTATGTTCTTCAAACATAATATAATCTAAAATTAATTAGCCAGACGCTAATTCGATTGTTAAGTATTAAATACGTACAAATAAAAACGTAGTGAAAGTAGGTAAGTATAACAATTTGATGATTGTGTATATGGAGAGATAGTTTAAAGTGCAAGAGAGATAGAAAGGGTCGGCCGCGAAAATTAAATAACAATAAAAAATAACTTTTTTTTTTCGAAAATATAAGATACATAGAAATTGAATTGTTCCTACTCTAGGATTCCCTGTGTTGTGGGAACAAGTACCTTCCATTGGTACATTTTATTCCTCAGGCTAAAAAATAAACTATTAGGGTACATCAACAATCTTCTATACAAAACAATTTTTTTATTACTTAACTATTAAGTTATGGGTTTAAATGAAAACAGCGATTACATAAACTTATTTATATTGTTTCCAATAGCACATTGCCTAATACCACACATTACACACCGCGTACAAGAAGAAAAAGAACCACAGACAAAATACAGTGTTGCCAATACAAGTTAAATTTTCTAATATGTATATATCTAATATTAACTAGCGACCCGCCCGGCCCTGGCTTTGCACAGGTGCAATGCTGATAGTAAATACACTACAGAAAAACTGTGAACGTTGAATATAAAAACATAGCGGCCCGCTCCGGCTTCGCACGGGTATAAAATATATAGCCGGGCGGCCGGCTGGTACAATCACATTAGAAACCTCAAAAATAACAGTACTTCTCCACTGTTTAATGGATTTTATTATACATATAAACCCCCCACTTGAATCACTCTATCTATAATTTAAAAAAACCACATCAAAATCCGTTGCGTAGTTTCAAAGATTTAAAGAGACATAGGGACAGAGAAAGCGACTTTGTTTTATACTATGTAGTGATGATGATAACAATATTAATTCATTAATCTTAATTCTTAATATATATACATAAATCTCGTGTCATAATGTTTGTCCTCAATGGACTCCTAAACCACTTAACCGATTATAATAAAATTCGCACACCATGTGCAGTTCGATCCAACTTGAGAGATAGGATAGTTTATACATGTAGGTACCATACGGGCGAAGCCGGGGCGGACCGCTAGTATACCTATATAAATTCATGCTAACTACTTTAGTTAAATTCAATACAAACTTAAACATGCGAGTGTGTGTATGTTCACGTGTGTGTGTCGTGTGTGGTGTGGTGTGTGTGTGTTGTGTGTGTGTATGTGTGTACATCAATATTGAAACAAACTTTCTAGTTGTTTACAGATGATGGAATATTGGAAAACAATAACAATTCCTTAGACGATAACATAAATAATTCTGACAGTGTGAGGAAAGATGATGATGATGATGATTATGAAGATGGCTTTTTAAATTTAACAATGTAATTGTTTAACCTTCATTGATAAAGTTTTTATTCCATTCTTTTCAATGTATGGTAACTTTAATTTATTTTTCACTTTTATGTTTATTTTTTTTCATTTTAGCTTTTATTTATAAGAACAAGTGTAAATAATATTGTATTCTTGCAATTATTTCCTGTCGCATAGTTAAAATACACTAGCTGATGAGCTGCATGCTTCATTACTTTTTTTTATTTATACATATTATTTAATACTTAACAATCGAATTAGCGTCTGGCTAATTAATTTTAGATTATATTATGTTTGAAGAACATAATATGAAATTTACAGACATTCTAAAATAATTTGAATTTTGTATAAAAACGAAATAAAAAATTGCGCCTGGCACCTATTTAACAACGAAAAAAACGTCTTGCAATAAAAAAATTATGTCTAATGCTAAGGTCTAATGGATCTATCTAAAGGTAAAATATTAAAAATTACGCGTTAAAAAATGACTTTAAATTAAGGAAATTATCCTGTGCAGATGAGATGCGCACTAAAAAACGCAACCACTGCGACCAGCCAGACAGCCCGGACTCTAACCGAAATAGCAAGAGCAACAGTATATCAAAGAACCAACTATACTAAAATGCTCACTTGTCAACGTTGGTAGCTCCTATACGATTAGCCCAGACATAAAATGTCTTCAGATGTTTAAGGACGATAATAGTGGACCCAGATTTTTAGCTTTTATTTTTCAAATTTATGGCTACTAGTTTACTTATATTGCTAGTTCATACAAAGAAGGAAAAACTTTTTGCCACGCATTTTTTTTATATGATTTCTGATAACTTATTTCATATATTTTCCTATCGTTTTGTCAATTTTAATCAATAGAATTTGTTCTTTGTGAGAACTACCACTTATACGAATCCAATTAAACCTTTATTCCAATATAATATGCAGATCGAAAACTATATTTATAAATAAACTTCGGTACTTTGGAAGAGAGTAAAACCTCTTTTACTCAGGAAAATAAGTCAAGTTATTCATTAGTATTAACATAGACAAATATACCCAAGTTATATTATTCGTCCATGGTATTAATTACTATTATTTTATCAGGAAAACTGGATAGCAGCAGTGAAAGCGGCAGACCAGCTTCACGGCGCGTTATTGGAAACCGATAATGTTCTGCGCGTGGAACCGGCTGCCCTGTCTCTCGTGGAACATATGTGGGCACTTAGTGATGCTGTATGTATTTTATATCTATACTAATATTCTAAATGTCTAGTATGTGTTTGTTTGTGACTCCTTCAGGCAAAAACTGCGGGACCGATTTTCATAAATTTTGGCACACATAGTATAGTTTTTATTCCGAAAATCCCACGGGAACGGGAACTATACGGGTTTTTCTTTGAAAACGTGGGAGAAGCCGCGGGCGGAAATCTAGTAATATTATACTAACCCCATTATTCATAATAATTATACTGGCTTTGCTTTTTTGGTCGGTTTAGTACGATTTAACTCTACAATTATCTGCTTGATCGAATATAATATAATTATAATGATAATATAGACGAAGAATGTGTTTGAAACTTAGGACTTATTAATATAATTAGGAAATCCATAAAAGAATCTTCAGAAAGTGTTCTAAAAAGGAAATTTACCATAAAAGGATTATCTCCGGATAATAAAAGATTAGCCCTATTTACGCATTATTGTATTTCTAGAACTTCTTAATAAGGCAACGAAACTGTAACATAATAAGAAAAGCCAAGGGCGATAGAAGAGAGCGATTATTGGATTAGTTGGAGGTGTAACCTTACCAAACCTGAGTGGACCTATAATCTATATGAAAAATTTCTTTAATATAATCATGATATACTAAAATAAATTATAGTACCTAGCTAATGATAGGTTTGTAAAAGTTTCATTGTTATTTCTTAAAGACATCTTGGGTACTAGTATAACCCAGGTAAGACGGTGATAGCAAAATACATTTGAAAAGCAATTCTCATAAATCTTCAGCTGTAAATGCTTATTTGCCCTTGGTTAGTTCTTATATTATTTTCTGATTAAATAACTGTTTGGCAAGTAATTTTCCATTGTGTTAGTCATGATTTCTGACTAATCCTTCAACTTGGAAAGCATGAATTTCTATAAATGTCGTAATTAATTAATGTTTCGAGTGCCTTACCATAAACATGTATAATCTAATCTTGACAGAAAATAAATGAAATAATTATATAAATACACATTAAAATTGGTTTGCTCTATTTCAAAAGTCAAATTTTCATTCACTCATCTAGAAGCTCTTCTTATCGTCATATACCTAGGTACTAAATTATTTACCAGTTTTTAACACGCTTTGTTAGCTTCACCCTGTATGTTTGTAACCGACTCCTCTAAACTATGAATTTTACCACTTTTAACGGACCGATTTAAAGTCTTACAGTTGATCCATTATCAAGGATCGGTGACGGTACAATAATTATTTCATGAACGTAAGCTCTTAGTGTGTTCTTTAGTTTCTTTTATCTACATTAATTACCCTATAAATAAGGATTTCTACATTCCCCCAGATACCGGCAACAAAAGCCCCAACCGAAGGTGTGGTATGTGCAATAGTTCGTAACAGCAGTGCGGACTGTATTCGACAGCTCTTACCCACTTTACTAGAAAGAACTACTAGAGAACCACCTCCCAATGCGCTACCACATGCCTTGTTACAAAGGATTGCATTGCATCATTTGGTCGAATTGGTTTTTGATCCGAATGTTATAAGGGTAAGTTTAAAGTATATTTTATGTTAATTTTAGGGTTACCATGGTGTCTCAAAGTAGATTAAGGAAAGGTGCTAGATGATCTATATAGCTCGGTTATTTTTTCACACTGGTAATAATACTGCCTTAAGACATCATGGTATGGACTATGGAGGCTGGTCATTTTTTTAACAGTGTTGGTAGTGTTAGTTTTTGAGTAATGTTTTATTGATTGTACAACAATAACATTTTTCTTTAATTAACTACTATTATACCCTCTACGTTGATATTGTAATGTTTATCAGTTATCTATTTTTTGTAATGTAATTTATTTTTCCTCCCTTTTTTTATATATTCTCTCACTTTTTCGATTAGTTTCCTTCTACTAAAAAAATGATAATTCTTTTTACTTTTTAGACGCTATCTGTATTGGTTTAAAATGAGTTATGACTTGATCGTACATTGGCCTCTTTAGTTACAAGGTCAAAATTATCGATGGCAACATTTTCCCTCATTTCACTTGATTTTCGTTATATACAATTGTTTACTTCTTAATTAGCTACCAAAATCAACAATAGAATATTATTATTTATTTAGCTGCCAGAATCAGAGCTAGAAGAAGCAAGATTAAGATCAGTATTATGTCTGGCTCGAGCGGCAGGACCCGCTGCAGTATTGGCTGCTGTGAGACGAAGGCTTTCTGGGACTTCGCAAGCTGATATCTTTTGTAATAAGGTATTTATTGCTACTTTTATGAGTTATTTTATGTTAAATTATTATATTATTAACTTAGTTTTCATATCTAAGAACTAAAAATGAACCAAAAATCCATATCTTTTTCCTGAGTAGTGTAACTAACTCGACTTTATTTTAACCGACTTCAAAAAAAGGAGGAGGTTCTCAATTCGGCCGGTATTTTTTTTACGCTATAAGTAGTTATAAGAAAATTTTCAAATATTTATATTTTATAGCAATTTTTTACCATGAGGCATTTAAGTGGTTTATTTGATGACTTTCACTGAAAGCCCAGCAATCGTTATGAATTTTCTTTACATTTCACAAAACTTTGTTAATACTAGGTACTTTTGTGTGAATTGAGATTAAATCTATGATGATGGTTTATAGAAACACTTACTTAGAAACGCTTACGCCCGCGTTTTCAAAGAAAACCCCACATAGTTCCCGTTCCCGTGGGATTTCCGGGATAAAACCTATCCTATATGTTAATCCATGTTACCCTCTATATGTGTGCTAAATTTCATTGTAATCGGTTCAGTAGTATTTGCGTGAAAGAGTAACAAACAACTTTCGCATTTATAAATTATAATATTTGTAGGATGTTTTTTTTGATTTCGGTATGATAATTATTAGCGGCTAACGATTTTAATTCTCATGACTAATTATAACATATTTTATTAACTTGCAATTAAATATGGAGGGTTATGTTGAAATATTTGAACTGATTAAAATTTTTGTTCTACAGTTGCGAGATCGACTAAGCAGACCTATGGAGAGCATACGATCGTCTTATTTTACGAAGTAAGTTGAGTTACTTTTAATCTTTTCAGTCATAAATTAATTTTCTAATAAATCAGTCTTAGGTTATAGGTGTGATATAGATTACCACATACATTCTGGCATGCTTGCGATACTTCGATTTTTAAACATACCTACTACCTATATGCATTTAGTACCAGTCTATACCCTCTACTCTATAACCTTTACATTTTTAACGTAGAAAATTTTTGAAGTGAAAACTTCTTTAGCGGCGTTGGGTTTAAAATCTTAAACTCGCGTCAGGACACGTGGCCTGATCGAAAAAGCGTAAGACGGATGTTTTTTTTTAGCCCTTATATTCCATGCGTAAGACGGATACCATTCCAAAATATCAAACATGTTGAACGTTAATAATCAAGTTTTCACTTCTGCCGGCACTCCCGGAGTGCAACCCGTCTTTTTTTTTCTATACATCACCTTTGTATGTACCTATATAATATATTTTTTTGTATATTAATCTCCATTTTCGTCAAGATTATCATCTAATTCGTTTTATAGTGGGTATAGATCCCAATTACCGGTGTCAACCCGTCGAGCGCGATCAACTCCGCCCGCGCCAACACCGCGACCCAGAAGATTACGGCCATTACCAGACTCTGCACCTTTACCTGGTAATATTCCTTCATTAATTTGTCTTTGTGCTTTTGAAGTGGAAATTTAAAGGCAATACCGTCACGTCATGGAGTTAGGCGACGATTTTTTATCTTTGTTTGAATTTTGCGAAAGACGTTTCACGTCTGACACGTGTGCTCGGCACGCACGCTCTTTTTTTATAAGAACAAATGAAAAGTACTGGTAATCAAAATGAAAATTAGAAATTAAGTTCAGGTATAAATTTTTATTTTACTTTTCGGTTGTGGTAAAATACATGTGGTACCTACATGAAAATTTATATCAGTAATTTAGGGACCTATGCTATTATTTCAATTAAAAAAGGCAAAGTAAATAAATATGTAGTAACTAGTCATATTTCAGTGTTATCAAGTTTTAAATTTCTAAATTGACCTAAAAAGCCCGATTACGTAATAATAATCAGACTTCGCAGGCCTGTTTCAATTTCATTTTAATATCATTTCGTTTCATACTTACATAATTTAAAAAATAAGGTTACAAAAGTAAGAAATTAACGCTTATCGAATACACTCGAATATATGATTATAACCGAATTTTAAAACTAACATAATATCCAAAGGCCCCAGAGTCACGGGGCCCCAATCAGATATTGCTTATTTCAACTTTTTGATATGTTTGTTTAGTTTGATTTTCATTTTAAAACGGATAGCGATCACAACTATGTAGGTTAAAGGAATAATTGGTTCTTTTCATATTATTAAAAAAACAAAAGAGATTTCTAGATACCCACATTAAAAATAAAATAAAAAAGCCTTTTATTTCTTACAAATAGTTACATACAAATTTTTAACAAGATACCTAAATCTAAATTTCCTTTATAGGTATTTCATCACCAGGCAGAGTGTTTGATGTCAAACCGCAAGCAAACTTACATGAAAGGTACGTACTTATAATATAACTTACTAGTGCTATCATGTTAAAACGTAATAAAGATAAGAAGATAAAAATGTACATATTGTACAATAGTAAAAGTTTATTGCGTTATCCTTTTACATTAGAAAAACCATTTGTCAAACTTATTTTTGTCCTAGTGTAGCTATTTTTAGTTTCAATATTTATTTCCATTATTTTCTTATACCATTATAGCTACTACCGTACGTTAAAAGTAACATTTTAATGTGGTATATTATAGTAGTATCGTAAAGAGGAAACATTTTATTTTGATAGTATGTATATTTGTAATATTTTCACATAAAAACGACTTCACAGAATTCAAAAATTATTTCACCAGTAGAAAGCTTCATTTTTAACCGACTTCAAAAAAGGAGGAGGTTCTCAATTCGACCGTATAGGTGTATATATTTTTTTTCTTGAGTCACATAGGCTATATTTTGTTTTTATCCCGGGTCAGCCTCGACAAGTCATTACATAGTATAAATCAAAGTCGCTATCACTGTGTGTCCTTATGTATGCTTAAATCTTTAAAACTATTCAACGGATTTCAATTCGTTATTTTTTCATAGATCGAGTGTTTCTTGAGGACGGTTTTCGTACATAATATATTAAATTTACATAAAACAGAAAGCTAGTTAAAAAATAAATTCAAATATTCTATGGCCCAATCTCAACCATGTATCTTGATAATTACGGCCCTGTAAATCTTAATAACCCACGGTTTGACCTTGTCTAAGGGAAAGCTTCAGCTGTCGAGGTTTTGAACTTTATACATATTTGATGAGTTTCACTGAAAGCACAGCAATCGTTATGAATTTTCTTTACAATCAATACATTTTATAATACTAAACTTTGTTGATTCTAGGAAATCGTTCGTGTTGTGGAATTTTATAACTGTCATTTTATTGTGTGACTGTTAAAAGAATTGTTTTGATTTTTAGTTCGTATAAATTTGAAGAGCTTATGAACATTTTTAGATTTTAGATAAACATTTGTACCTATAATAATTTATGTAAAATGTTATAACATTTAAACGTATACTTTAGATTAATCATATAAATTTTACACACTGAAACAGACTTATGCTCATTTTTTAACAACGTATTATAAAAAAAATCTGCGACTTCCAAAAATTATTTGCTAGGAAGCCAATCTGTACATAGTAGTTAGGTACTTGGTAAATCTATAGAAATTAAAAACAATATTTTATCGCGCTATATTCCTTGAGGTTGTTCCCCCATGTTTTGCATTTAAATTGGACCTCGTCTATTATTATACCATTTGTTCACCCTTTTCCTGACTCATGTTTGCCTAGTACTTACTTTCCTGCAATAACATCGAAGGAATATCCTAGTTTTTATTGCTTTGTAAATAACAATTGCCCTAGTCTAACGTCGTAAATACAAAAGGGGCAATGTCTTCAGCTTTTATTATTTAGTCAAACAGTTTGTGTCGTTAAGGAGTTAATAGTCTTGAAGTCTAGTGTAATAGGAATAGGTAAACAACCCTTTAGGATAGCAAAAACAGGTAGCTAGGATATAAGAATGAATATAAAGGAAGGTTTCTTTAAATTGAACATGAATTATTTTGACAGTTTGCGTAAATAGGGGATAAAAAATACAATATTATTAATTATAGTCACAAAACAAAAATACAATCGCCTAAGTGGTAATGATTAACAGCCTTTTAACAGCAATATCTTTAGGACAAGTTTGTATTCGTATCTTAGCAACGAAAGGAACAACGTTTTCGAACATTAGCTAGGTCACACATCATTCAAACGAGCGAACACCCAAGAATCGGGTCACTGGGTCGTTACGGGAATTAATATCCTACACTAATCGCTACAACTTCAATAATCTGATTATCTATTAAAGGAAGATAATTCATTCGAATAACCCGCGAGCGTTTGGGTCACTTTTAGTGTAATTGCGTGACCCGAGTAACCCACATAAACAGAAATTGCCGGCCCGTTCATAGGCGACCCATTTATGCTATCGTCGGATCGCTCCACTTTGGGACTGACCGTTGGCTAATAACTGTTTAATTGGCTATAAATACGCAATCCTAGGTCAACCTTGTAGCGAATTTGGAAAGGACCTTGCTATCAAGCAAATTTGAATAGTATTTTATAAATGCGTATGTCACTTCCGGGTTATCAGGGGTGTGGATTGCGGGGTTGATAGTTGTGTCGTCAGTCGCGGGTGAGTCGTGGCGCAGGGCGGATGCGGCTGTGCTGCTGCGGCGCCGCGCCCGTGCGCCCCGCGCTCGCGCCCGACCTCGTCGCTGACCTGCCCGTGCATACGCGGTAGGCATAATCCGACGTTTTTAGATATAAATGCGGTGCTAGTTTACTTTGACTAGGACTTATAGGTGGGGAAGTTTTGAAGCGGTTGTTTATGCGATGTTTCTTTTTGTCCTTACGTTGTTATTAGGCGGGTATTCACAGAGTGAATTGTTTTGCGCATCAATTTGATTCACGAAGCAGCTCGGACACTATAAACCAGGCTATTGAAATATTTTTATACATATATTTTACGTCTTTGTTCCAGGGATTCCAGTGCTAATACGAATACTACAGACAAGGCGGTACTTTCGACCCCTGTCAAAGATGAAAATGTTACCATTGAAGATGTTTCGGAACCGACGGAAAGTGAAATGCAGAAAACTGAAGTTATTTCACGAGCGCCCAGTACACCGTCAATTCATGTGGAAGATTGTTCTGAAAAATCGAGCCAATCTCAACCAAGTTTTGATGACAAAACATCGGCAGGAGAACCAGAAGAAGAAAAACTAGGAGAACAGCTTGAAGAAACAATTTCACAAGAATCTGTGGAGAAAGCGGAAAGTACAGATTCACGGCCACAGAGCGAAAAATCTGTAACATCTCAACGACCAGCCAGTTATCATTCAAGTGAATCGATACAAAGTGTTCACATAGAAGATGAGCCCAAGAGAATTATCGAGCGTGATGTTCGGACAGCATTAGCAGAGACAATCTTACCACCTCGTCATGAAGACTGGGAGGGGATAGTTAGTGCATTGGTAGAGATAGAAAGACTCGCAGCAGACGAAACAGCTCGTGCTCCGGCCGCAAGCTGGCGAGCCGTAGTCCGTTCTTCTTCAGCTCACGTGCGATCTCTACGTTCTAGAGTAGCTCGAGCAGCTTGCGCAGCATTGGGAACATTGTTCGAACATCGCGGAAAAATTCTAGAGCCAGAAGTGGAAGAAGCGGCCTGTGCTCTATTGGAGCGATGTGCGGATGCGAATAGATTCCTAAGAGCGGAAGCCGCGAATGCGCTAGGTAGAGTCGCTTGTGGTGTGGGCTGTGCGAGAGCGGGAGTTGCTTTAGCAAGGCGCGGCGCTACACATAGAGCGGGACCAGTCAGAGCAGCGGCTGCTCAAGCGTTAGCAAGACTTGCGAGACACGCTGGGACATCGAAAATTCTAGAACTCCCTCCAGAACCAAGAATCGTTATTCTACGAGCCGCTGGAGAACTTCTCGGTGACGCTCACCCAGAAACAAGACTCCACGCTCGACACCTTTGCGTCACTTTGGCAGAAGACCCGCGCTTCAATCAAATGCTCAAAGACTCCATGACCCCGAGCAGATATCGTGCTATAGAAAAATATGTTGAGAAATTACGCTGTCGATGAAATCGCGTGAAAACTTAGCAATTATGAATGTTAATATAACTGTTACGCAATAGTTATCGGTGAACTAAATAACTAAACACAATTTTCGTGAATTAGTAGTACGAATAAGTGGAATTGAATGAATGCGACTTCGACTCACTGCCTATAATGTCCCAAAAATGTGTAGATATTCAATTAAAATTAAAAAGCATTTATATTATATCGTAATAATATTTGAGTGATATTAAACTGATTTGTGTATATTTTTACGGGTAAATATTATTATAACGTGCGTTGAATATGATATTAAATAAATAATTTTTAATGGTGTTTGAATTTTTTACCCTATATCCCCGTTGTAAAAAAGTTTCACGTTTGACATTGTCATAAACAAAAACACACATCGGACCACATAACCCAATTCATATTCCTAAACAATAAAATGTGACTAAATAAGGTCACAAAACATCTTCATACAGAAATGGCAATACGGCCTGAACTATCAACAGCATCCCTGATAAAATTATCCTCGTTTATATGCTGGACGTGGTCTTACGTGTTCTGTGCAGCAAAGTTCCCTGGGAAGAGTCCAGAATGGTATTCAAGAGCTGTAACCCTTGTCCATGGTACTGTGGCTACTGGAGCTGGTCTCTGGCAATGTGGGGTCTTTAGTCTGACTCGGGAACGCTTGACCAGTAAGTAGGCCAACTAGATTTGGTTATGTACAGAGTTGGCTCGGTAAATTCAATTCTGCCTTGGGTAATTTTAAAAGAAGTTTTTCACAAAGAAGACATTAGACAGTTTATCAGTTTTCAATTCATTTTAAACATAAATAGATTGAATAATATGAAATGTGTTGATACTTGATAGACCATTTCGTTTGTAGTTAAACTACACAGTTGAGAATTTAATATTAGCAATAAATTTTAATAAAACGGAAAAACTATAAACTAGAAGAAAAGTTATTCTTATGTTTTCCGAAAATCAGGAAGGCTATCACCTTCCTAAAATTAACTACAGGTTACTGTGGTAGATTTAACTGCACCTTTTTTTTTTTTTTTTTTTTTTAACGTTGGGAAATGCATTTACGCATCCCCCTCTGCAGTTTTTCTGCGTGAGGGGGTATGTGGGACTCGCGAGAAGCCATACCCACTAAAACCCAACGGTGGCCTGCGTTCACCTTCGGCGGCAGGGGTTAACAGCCAGGCCTTATACCCCCACCGCGTACGTGGAGATTGCCGCGACTTGGCGGCTCACCCAAGCCCATAAGGTGGCAATAGACGTCGGTATCAGAAGATAACGCCGCCCTATTGCCGGGCTCTCTTTCTGTTTTTTCTCCTCCTTTTTCGACGAATTGGTTCATTGTAAACTGAGGTAAGTTCCCACGAGTATGGGGGAAGTATACGGTCCAACCGGGCGGTGCCCCCTGCACCCGGGTAACCCTATTAAGCCCCGGAGGGCGGGCGGTATCCGGGGGTTGGCCGCTATAGCTTGGTCCTCTCGCCAAGCCACCTACCACCCAATGGGAGGTAGGATCCGACGCCGCGCTTTGGCCCCGTGGGGCGCCCCAACGCCGGAATAGAGGGGTTTTTTCTGAGGTCACCTTCCTCTCGAGCCGGCCGATTAAGGCGAGCCCCCTGGTCTCTAACGTGCCGCTAGACATGACAACGTCACACGTTAGAGGTAACAGTTTGCCCGGTGGAGGGCCGGAGCCCCGTTGCCCAGCAAGAGACATCCTCCCACTAGGCCCACCGCGCCGCGGTTCACCAACCGCCATCCATCGCTGTATTGCAGCCGTTGGTCTCCAAAGACCCTACTCCAAGGCCGCTTCCCGTATAGTTTTATGAAAAACGAATCGGGAGCGGCACGTGTGTATTCCATATTAGCTTCCCCAAGATGCTGGCTTGCAACCCAGGTACTAAGCCCCCCCGCCGCGACAAGGCTCGGAACGATGGGGGGGAGATTTAACTGCACCTGATCATAAACGACCAAATCATGCTTATATGCATACATCAACCGTAGTCCGTATCTGCTTACCTACTGTTGCTGTTAATCAGTTTGTCAGCTATTTAATTTATGAAAATTTATCAAAGTTTAAAATAGTGACATCTATGTGAGCACAACGAAACTACTTTCACCTGAAGACTGGTCTAAAACTAGTTCATTTTGCTGCACCTTCTTACGACATTGAGCAAAAATTAAGTTCTACAATTTAGGTCCGTGAACACCAACATTGTAAAATCTTCAATTTATTTTTTAATCTATATTAAATCTGTATAATATAATTTCTTGATATATACGAGGACGTAGGATCAATAACTTAAATATACGATCGCTATTACCGCATTTGGATGTTGTTTCAATAAAAATACTTTACTCAGATAGCTCTATGTCCCAAAACCACATTTACCTATTCACATTTCTACGTACAGGTAAAATAACATGGGCTCACTACGCCACAATGGTCTGGTCTTGGGGTTACTTCGCGTTCGACCTCCTCTGGTGCATAATATACTGGACGGAAAGCTATGTGATGCTCTGCCACCATATCTGTGCCCTTATTGCCATAAATATATACATGAGTAAGGAGTACACAGGGTGCACTTTTGCTTGTACTCTCGCTTTGATGGAAGTCACCAATCCTCTATTACAGACAAGATGGTATGTGAATAACGTATGGGACAAAACATAGAATCTTAACAGATGTTTAGTCTCTATTAATTTGTTTGTAGGGGAAGAAACGCTGGAAAAAATCACTAATTACTTTCTAATTGTCTCAAATGCGCTACTAATAGATTTTTCATTTGAAACAATTATATCATCTGCGTAATTTATTGACACTGCTGAGGCCTGAGACACAGATCTTATAAACAAGATTTTAAATTTAAAGAGAAATTATGAATGACTATGTCCTAATTTAAAAGTAACCAAGAATTTTATACCTAATCGTTTGACTTTTCAGGTTCTTAAGATACGAAGGGTGCAATAAGAACATCTTATATTATATAGTAGAGATTGTGTACTTGATATCGTTCCTTACTCTCCGTGGAATTGTTGGTACATACTTGACATACAGAATTCTGCATTCCGATATATTTGACATGGACGAGAAATTAATATCACTCGTCTTCTACATTGTTTCCCTTATCTTCATATCTCAAATAGTGGGCTATGTTGCCTACAAATATAAGACGAAAATTGTAAGTAAATTAAAAAGATTTCTTGCTAAATATTTTTAATTTTTGTTTTTTTTTCTATTGTAACAAGGATCGATTCTATCGAAAACTAAATTAGGTATGTATCATAGCAATCATGGGGAGCATTCTGTAAAATTCTCTCCCTGAAGACGATCTAGATAGATTTTTCTTCGTAGAAATACTTTTCAACAAGCATTAGCATAGAACGTAAGATAATTTTACTTGATGACCATCTACACTAGGTCAAACGTGACATAAAATTTTATAGGTGTTCATTTTCATATTTTTTTCCCTTCGTAAATACATAGAGTTTAAAACAATATGGATAATATAATATAGAGGCTTTTTGCAGGAAGAATTCAAGGGATTTCTGGTTGAAATTGGTTTAATATTAAATGGACATTGGTGAATGCTGTACGTGGAAGAATATGAATTTGATACAAAATAAAAGTGTTTTGAATTGTGAAATTAATAAACTAACAACAAATGCATTCTTAGGTTATTTCTCAAGTCTGTTTATATTAAGTTTTGCGTGGTTTTGCTTTAGCAAGCTTAAACCATATTATAATAGTTTGGGAAAATGGTAACGCAAATAATAACACATTGACATAAGTAATAATTTATATTTAATTCTAAAACAAATTCTTTGGCTACAATATAATATAGACAAATATTGTACTAAATCTTCTTACGGTTATTCTTAATCTAAATAAAAGTCAGTCAAAGCATAGCTTACACCAAATAGAAAATAATATAAGAATCATCTCATATAAATAAATAGTTATTCCACAAGCTTTTCTGTACAACTTAAAAGCATGAAATCTTTAAATTGATAAAAACAGCAAAGACAAGAAAATAATAATAACAGAGATAAGTATGGATAAAGTCAATGTAGACGACTAACAAACAGAACCCAGCACAGTTGCAATATCAAATAACATTTCATTCTTCGATAGGCTCATAATTATTATTATCCTCCCAAGTATGATTGGTCGCGATGTTCTTAACCCGTCTAGATCGAAGTCGTACTATCGGTCTTGGTCGGGTTCTCGGTGGTTGCGTGGTAGTCGCAGCAGCTGCATACTGTTTGTCGAGACAGCATCTATCGTCGCCTTCCTTTAGCCCCGTGGTAGCGGGACAGAAAGGCGTGGAGAAGTCTTCGAGACAGTATGCGCCGGATGCCCTGGTGGTAGAAATTGTGAAATGGTTAATCAGGAGGCGTATTTACAAGTTATTTTATAATAACAGGACTATTTACAAGTTATTTTATAATAACAGGATATGTAGCTATTTTTTTTTAAATATTGATGTAGTGTTATCGAATCCACGCTTATTAAAATTAATAATTACTATCACTACAACAGTTGGCGCACATTAACTAAATACATATTGTATCTAAATTACGGTCTATTCATATTAATATAGAAAAATTTGCCATATAGTCATAACCATGGCAATTTTTTATCGAAAAATAATTAGAAGTACTGACCTACTAAACTAGGTACTTACAAACGAGAGAATTACCTAGCACCTCAAGTCAATCTCACCTTCAGTTTGTACTCTACTATCACAAGTTACTTATACGCTAGCCATACCGCATACGGCATACGCTCCGAGTAGCTATAGTAAAAGCACTCATGTCATAACAACTACCTAGCGACTAAACACTCACGTCATAGGCGCGGGCTGGCCCAGCAGCACGGGCAGCGCGGAGGCCCGCGCGGGCGGCACGCGCACGGAGCAGCGCCGGCCGCACGGCGCCGCCTCGCGCGCGCGGAACAGACTCTCCGCTTGGTAGCAGATCGACCACACGTGGCTGCATAGCGCTTCGTCTGTGAATAATGAAAAAAAAAGACGTGTGGCACTCGGGGACTGCCGCGGTAAAGCTATTGCATAGCATGCCTTCAAGCCACACCTCCGTGTTCGGAGTGGGGAGCGTGAGGTTTTTTCGTTACGGAATTTCTAGATTCGGTCCCAGCGCTCAAGGCCCGCGATAGAAGCTATGCATTAGCTTAATAATTAATACTTAGAAATAAAAGATCCAAATTATTTTATTGAGAATAAAATAATTAATTAATTGAGAGTAAAATGTATTTAAATGCGCATAGTCATTAATCATATCACGTCCTTTCCATACTGACGCATCCACACTGACCGAGCTGCTTCGCGCAGCAATTGCTTAGCGAGACTGTTTGCTCTGTGTGAATGCGAATACGTGAATCCTATATACTGTATACAGGGCATAAAATCAAAACATAGATAAATTTATTACTTACATTTAATTAGTACCTACTAGAGAAAAATTGTTATGAAATTTAATTTTGCGAAACCATTCACTAAACTCGAATCACATCGCTCTTTAGGAGCTAAAGGTGCACCACAGGTGCACACATATAAAATAAAGTGCCTTCGAAATTATAGAGATGTCGAAATCAAATAAACTAAACATTATCTATAATGCTTGCTTTCACAATTATTTCACAACGTATTGCGGGTTCTATAGACCAAAACTTAAGTTCTTTACATTCATACACAACGTTTGCGTTGTGCAAATATTATATAGAAATTAGCAATAGCAATATCATAGTACCTACACATCTGCCTCTAATACTTACTAGGCGTATCTTCACAATACGGCTGACTCCTGCCCCCATTGAGGCAAAAGTCTGCGTGCCCCAACCTGGCCCCTTCTCCATAGCGTCCAGCATTAGTATGGAGCACGTGAACAGCTTTCGCGTCTCCAGGGTCGAGGCGTAGTGCTGGAGCTGATCTGATTAGGGGACGGGCTGGGTCCAGACCTGAAATGATAATTTAATTATTAATTTAAATAGTTAAGTTTTTTTGGTTCTCCAAATTTTTGAGCAATAATATTTTTAACGTTACAAGTTCTGTTTTAACTCATCTAGAAATCATTAGAAAAAAAATGTGATTGTAGTTGTTTTTATGTTAGACTAGCGGTCCGCCCCGGCTTCGCCCGTGGTACATGTTTACGTTTTCTCTACATAAGAACCATCCTCGTACTTCAAGGAATACAATAAAAAAAGAATTATCGAAATCGGTTCAGCCGTTCTCGAGTTATGCGCTTACCAACATATTTTGCGATTCATTTTTATATATAAAGGGAAGGTATGGTATGATCAAACAGAACAAGGTATATAGGAATCTATAACTTTAAGCTTACCATAAAAATCATGGCAGCTGATGTATAGCTAAATAGGGAATTTAGCTATACAGCTGCCATACATGAGATCGCACTTGACAGCTTTATAAAGGGCAACAAGTCAAGAAAAGTAACAACAGCAGAGAAAGTATTTTCAAACCGGTAGCTGAAAGTTGCTGGAGAATTACGTAGGAAATATAGCAAACAACTACATATATCATAACTACGATTCAGTTGTAATTTTACAAAAAAAAAACATTTCAAATGGGAATACTGCAATCATTTATCCTAAAAAGTACAACAACTTGAAAGGTAAAAATTAGATCTACATGAACTATAGACCGGGAGATACTGACACAAAATTTCGAGTCATTTGTAACAGGATGGCGGTTCTACAGGGGTCTTAGTACGCAATGACAAAAAGAAAAATGATGGTATGAACGCTGGTACCGGTGGGTTAGTCGCGTGGGCGTTAGGCGAACTCGTCGGAAAAATAGCGAAAGTCAAACGATTTGTAACACAAAAATTTTAGAATTTACCGATAGCCCATAAAAAAGAAGTAGGCGGTAGTGTCATGCCATACTTTTCCGGTATGACTTACAGCCCGCCATACCGACGCGAATGAGTTGATTTAAAAAAAACAATTATTCAACCATTTGTACCAAGCTAACTTTTGCACAGGTAACCATCGTCGTGCAGCCATTTACAAAAATCGCCATGCCATACTTTTCGGACGATTCCAAATGGTCGCCATACCGCCGAAAATCTGCAAAATTTTTTTATTTCGCTTATCTTTTTGTACCAGTATTGCATTTGGCTTTTTGGAGAGGATTTGATAAAATGTGACCATTATTATATTTGCCATACTTCTAGTAGGGGGAAAAAGTGCTGTCATACTTGAAAAATAAATTTATTATTAATTTATATAAGTGAAGATTTCCAACACCTAGATCTTTGAAATTTTGTATTTATATTCGTTGATCCTCAAACTTACAGGAAAAATAAGTGCCATACTGTTACAAATCGTTTGACTTTCGCTATTTTCCGACGAGTTCGACTAACGCCCACGCGACTAACCCACCGGTACCAGCGTTCACACCATCATTTTTCTTTTTGTCATTGCGTACTAAGAACCCTGTAGAACCGCCATCCTGTTACAAATGACTCGAAATTTTGTGTCAGTATCTCCCGGTCTACTAGTGAAACAAGCCAATTTAATTGTAAACACTTACCAATAATCCTATTCATCCTGAAGTTGATATAATTGGACATGATGCCACACAAATGTGCGCCTAGCGAGTGTCCAACACACGTCAGTTTGTCTGGTCGCAATCCCGCGCGTCGCAGCGACCCGAGCGCCTCTGCGACGCATCGCGCGACTGGTCGCAGGTTGTGGACAGCGGCCACGTAGCAAGGCGGCTGGCAGAGCTTTCCCCAGTCCAGCATGAAGACATTGTAGCCGCCGCGACGGAGATACGCTGAAGGAAAGTAATATTCAGTCCAGATATTAGGTATATTAATGTTGAAAACTAGTGTAAGTTACAAACTTCCCATATTTTTTTAGTTTAGATGTTAGACTATTTATGTTTTTTTTACTAAACTCCATCTATAATTATTATCTTCAGCAATTTATATAAATCATACATTTTCTTAATTAATCTACTTTATGAAAAAACACTATTCATTTTCCACTCACGTAAGCGCGAAATAAATTCATTGTAAAAAGGCTGATGATGATGATTTTAAATATGTATTTATTTAAAAAAAAATATTGTCTCTACCTACAGATCAAATACGAGATAATATATCGAAAGGAGAATCGGATGTAGAAACGGAAGTTAAAGTTGTAACGTTCTGGATTGTGTTATATAAAACATCAATCAACAATCCGGTCAGTGCAGTTCATGATTCTGAGAAAGTAAAATTCAATCAAACGACGACAAGATCTGTTTTCTAGACTACTTTTCGACACTAACAGCTTTTTATAATCATAACTAGGCAACTAGCCATCCCGGCAGATGCTGTTCTGTCTTATTCTTATCACTTAGGTCTTGGAGGTATGAAAAATAGACGTTAGCTGATTCTCAGATCTACCCAATAGGCACACAAAATTTCATGAGAATCCGTCCAGCCGTTACGGAGGAGCATGGTAACTAACATTGTGACACAAGACTTTCGAAACCAAAAAACAATTTTTAAATACATATTAATTTATGAAATAGTTACCGCATGTGCGATAGAATTAAGCTCATAGGTGTTTTGTTCAAACCATGGGAAAGACAATGTAGGTTAGAGATAAACAAAATTGCACCAACATCATAAAAAGGGAAATGCATTTGGGCCCGCAGTACTTCAGAGAAAGCTGTGGGAGAGTGGTACATACAAATCATAAAGTACATCATATGTACTTTTGTGATTACCTACTTTCACTGATCGGCTTTATCTGACAGATCAACAATTTTCGGCGCTGCAATGTAGCAGACGGATTGTGTGATTTTGACCTTTTTGAAATGCGGATATATTAAAGAATGTGTTGTGTTCTAAATAATGATCTCGCGGTATTTGATGAAATTGTTTTATTCTCTTTTTGCAATAATGTGCATTTTCATTGTTACTAACTGCAAACTGAATTGCTGGAAATATATTCTATTGGAGCTCTGGTATAACGATCCAAATCTATACCTACCTAGGTGAGGTGCGATAGAGCTCAAAAAACAAAAAACCTAATGGAATATCTTTGATATCTTCTCTACTGCTCTACATCACACCAGCTGATTCTATACCAGCTGATATATAAGCCAAGAAAACGTTTTAACAAAATAGTTTGAATAATTTACATATTTGATTTCATGAATTCTTACCATCTCTCAGAACAACTATAGGAAGAGTATCGTCTCCTCCCGCGTATCCATGTACTAGCAAAATGGTTTCGTGTGAGGGCTCCCAGCCGCTTTGTCTTAACCAGTCGCTACTGTAAAGATCAACCTAGAAATAACAAGAAAATATTTAATTAAATTGTATGAAAATTATAACGTAATTCTTTATCATATCATTCTCTATCTCTATAATAGTAAAATTGCAATGTTATTCTATTATCACCATAACAATGGAAACCGGTTAAAAAGCTATTTTACATAAGTAGATAAACGAAAATTAAATAAAATACAAAGGAGAGCGATTGCTACATTATGCTCTCAATAAAAAAAAATCGACAACAAAAATTACCGAGGTAGAGCTTTAGTTTCCCAAAGTAAATTTTGCACTATTATTCAACATTCTTAGTAAATTAATTAATAATTTAAATTCAATGCAAATAAACATTAAAATCTTATACTTACAATACATTCTTTGTAAATTAATAATATTTACAATTCAATGCAAATAAAAATTAAAATCTTATACAATAAAGTTTGGAGGTCTTTTAATATTAACTTTAAAAAGTTTATGACCACATCGTTTACATAAAATGAGCAACTTTAAATTGAGTTAAAAAGCGTAAAAATGATTGTTATTTTTACTAAGTACTAGGTACTTTGTAAACATTATGTATGTACCTACTTTATTATTAATCAGTTATACGAATTTTGTAACTCATCAAAATTCATTTTAGATCCATTCTCTATGTGTTGCAGTTGTTAAACATCAGTTTATAATGAAGCCAATGGTTAATAAAAAAACAAAATACAGACTTTCTTCCATATTACCGATTCAAATGAACAAGTACAATTAGTGGTCAATCATCGTCCCGCCCAGTGTAACGCAACCTTAGAGATGATATTAGGTTTTATTTTACGATCGAGGTCGATACATATTGCCTTTTTATGTAAATTATACACCATTACGCAAACAGAAAGTATGGGCTTGTAATGTTTTTAATTAACATAAAATGGATAAGCTTATACTTGCTTTTACATGAGTCTAACTGTGATCGGCAGTTTTTCTCAAATAAATCTAAATCTCGTGAGCAATAGCTATTTGAAAGAAGATGTTTAAATGGTGTTAATTATGCATTTAAATCGATTTCACATATAACTGTGCAATAATTAAGCACACAATAACATTTTATAGGTACTTATTTTATAGACGAATAATGTCTGTGTTCTAACTCTACATATTCATTGTTGCCTAATTAGAAGAAAGTTTCGAGAATTTACTAGAACTGTTTAGTATTCCTTGACGACGCTTCTAACGGGCAACCTGCATGTCTATATCTTTGTTTTGGCCGTGAACTGCTTTCAATTGTTCTGGTCAATTGACACAAAAACCCACTGTTTTGACAGTTTTAAGGCATGAAGTGTTAGGGCTCTACTAAAATCTCAATTTTGTGCAATATCGCTGCATTGTGAACTATGAGATCCCCTAATGCATCATAAACCTAAACAATATATAAATAAATAAGCATTAAATTATTAACTGTAATGAGTAGGTACTTATATAGCTATGTATAAATATCATAAAATATATGATTTTCGTACTGCAAAAATTGATGGTAGATACCTTAATTTTGAGAGAGTTTTCTTGTTTTTCACGTTAGCAAAAAATATGCATATCTATTTATTATTTTCGTTAAATTAAGTACAATGATTCTCTGTACATGCATGATTAGGTAACTCTGGAGAGTTTGTACATCACTTGCAAATGAAAAAGAAAATTTGAATTTTAATGAATCTTTCGTAAACAATGGCTATGTTAATACCATAAGCTGTTGCAAAAAAACATCGTGGGAATGTAAGTATACGAGTAAAACTCATGGACAAAAAATATTTGTAATTTAGTTGAAAGTCTAGTTATTTCTAAATATTTTATCTTTTCATTCTTTAGAGAACAACAATAATTATTGTATGATACATTTTAAAATTCTACCTTCATCAGACAACAAAGAACAATACAGAACAACTACCTACTTAGCGTTTAGACAAGTTAATTAATTTAATGTTTTCTGTAAAAATAAATAAATAAAGTTTTCTATAAATATAAAAATAATGGTAATTTTAAAGTTTTGTAGGTAATCCAACTAGTTAGTTCATTTTTTTATTTCAATTTCGTAGATTTTTTTGTCAATAGTGTAAAAATGCTCTACTTACATGAAGTTAAATTTTTATCTAAACATTTTGTCCAAATCGTCCCAAACCCTAATTAAATTGTTCACACAATGAAGTAAATTAAAATTATAAAGAAATACTTACAGTTTTCTTATAAGGCTCTGCTTCCGTGTACAGATTTAGGGTAACATTGGGATCAGGACACGGCTCCCTATCTCGTTTCCACACGCAATCCTCTAAAGTAGAGTTGGCGAAGTTATCACTGTTCAAAAATAACGCTTCCTTTATCGGCTTTCTTTGGCACGTTATATCTGTAAAAGATTACGACAATATTTCACAAACGCTCACGTGTATTGTAACACAGTATTGCATTGCTGAGTTTAACCTAAATATTGATCGAATATTGTATCGTATTAGGCTATTATTATTAGGGAATATTACCAGAAATAAACACGAGTGCAACAACGGTCAGTGTTAGGAACCTCGCCATCCTTGCGAGCGTGCTGTCGGACTGAGCGCAGGAGCCGGCGGGGGTACCTGTAGCGTGCAGTGCGAATGTCACAAATATTGGAAAGTACAGTTGAGGACGCGCCTTGTTGTTTATGTTAAGGAGCCCGCACGGTTGCTCATGAATGTGACGTAGGTATGATTGTGTTGCTAATTTCTTTTTACTGGCGCTGGTTTACGTTTCATTCAAGACGTTTGAGGGTCGAACTATGGATCGAAAATCGTTGCTTCTTTACGACCTAATTATCGAAACCTAACCCAAACAGACTACTCCAAAAAACCACATAGTTAGCGTGTTTCTATTATTTCTGTTGAGAAAATTAAATACGCCGCTTTCTGGTCCAAACATGGTACATTTTCTTCTCGCCACATTTCCTTAAATAATTTGATCTATGAAACTGTATTTCCATAAATCTATCTAGTTATAAATATATAAAAATCTGTTCAAGTAAACGTACGTAAAGTAAACCTTATCCACACAGGATTCTATGAAATTATAGAGTTTTATATGAGGGTTGCAAAGTAATAGATATCGTCAGCATTCAGTTCATATCGTCAGCATTCCCTAAAAATCAATTCTTGAACATTGGAGGGGTTTAAAATTATTGGTATGTATGTAGTTATATGATATTTTTATGTTGTTTTACGTGTTTGTTGTGTAATTTTTATTAGTTTGATATCTAGCTCAAAATAATTGTTTGATTCAAGGTAGAGCAGAATCAACGAAACTGAGATTAAGATTAAAATATTTTTCATTGATGGTTGATACAGTTTTTCGAATTCTTTGCGTATTATCTAGAAATACTAACTACAGTATTGTTTTCTTTGTATAACAAATGTATTATACTTATGTCTGATCATTCACTCTCCATACTATACTTTAACAAATTAATACTCCCCAATAAAATAGACTTAGAAAACTACTTGAATTAAAAATTAAAGTAACTAATATATAAGTATTAATTAACATGACGGGAAATTTGTAAAACTTATGCATTATCTTCTAATTTTTAATTTTCATCGAAAATGATTGTATTATAACAGTCAAATTCTAAAGAAATATAAAAAATCGGATCTTGGAATGCGTCCAATGCACGGATGACAAAAAACAACACATTCCTGCTTTTATAGCCCCAAAAGAACCTTATAATAATAAATGATGATAAATTACTTAGCAAAAGTATTGTTATATTCGCTATTCATCGTGAAGTAACATAGAAATTGATATGTTAAAGCGAGATGTGCGTGTACATGCAGGTAAGATAGAGCGCGGCAGAGCGAGACGGCAAGCCGCAAGAACCTTCACCGACTGCGCAGGTATACTATAGTTTCATCGAACCAGCCAGTCAAACTCACGCGCCCCGCGCGCGCCCGCGTATCTTGCCACACAAACTATCAAACATAACCTTATCGTGATAACAACCTAAATAAAACATCAAAAGGTGACTGAAAATATCCACAAAAACAACTCAAACGCTCTTCTTAAAAGTTAACAAGATAAAACTTCAATCAAAGTGTACTTTGTGTTACGATTAAGTGTGCGAATGCCACGGTCCACAGCCTACGCAGCCGGCGGCGTTCCCCTCCATTCATTCAAGGTCCATTCGTTGAACCTATGTTGCTTCAACTATTGTATGAACGCAATCTTGATTTAGAAATGAATTCATTAATGTGTACGAAGACTGCACGGTTTGCTGATAGCTGTTAGCGAATCGTCTCTAACAATGTCAATGAGCCAGAACGCGGACCAGTTCAACAAACATAAACAACAACTAGGTAAACAGGGCTCAGAACCGGTCAACTTTCCACCGCGTTATCATCCGCCACCACCTGCCGCTGCGAGTTCCAAACAAGCCACTGTCGATCCATCCGCTAAAGAATTCAAACCTCCTTACGCGGGGAAACCGATAGATCCGAGTAAATTACAATATACTTTCGGAATTCACGGCGGCCCGTATCCAGGTGTACCATACCCACATTTAAAATATCCTCCGGGATATCCAATTGGATACCCAATTCCGCCAGCTGCTCTCCGTATGCCGCGACCGCCAGGTGAAGTTATAACAAAAGCTATCGTTCACGAACCCATTGAATCTACAGCGAGAGCGAGAAGTGCTGACGATACTCAACGTTTACAGAGGAATTTGGAAGAGGAGCAACTTCACAGGCGATCAGCTGACATGCTAAAGTTTACAAAACGAATCGAACCTGATGGACCTAGGCAATCGACAGACCAAAGGCGACAAATACAAGCACTGCTTGATGAAATTAAAGCTTTAAAAGAAGCTAATAGACGGCTAAGTGAAGATAACCAAGAACTCCGAGATTTATGCTGTTTCCTGGACGACGATCGGCAAAAGGGTAGAAAGTTAGCACGTGAATGGCAACGCTTTGGGAGATATACAGCGTCTGTCATGCGACAAGAAGTATCTGCCTATCAAAGTAAATTAAGAGAATTAGATGATAAGCAGCAAGAGTTGATTCGTGATAATCTCGAATTAAAAGAACTGTGTCTTTATTTGGATGAGGAGAGAGAAAGAGGAACCTGTGTTAATTGTGGACGAACGGCTGGAAGGGAAAGAGACGACGGCGACGGTAGCAGCAGCGGCACTAATGCTGAGGAGGTAACACGTCCACCCACAACGCCAGCTTTAGTGACCCACCCACAATTAGCAGAAAGGACTGTTCAATATGTTCGTGACTTGGAGCAGAAAGTGCGTCGACTAGAGGCTGAAAAGGGATTAGGCACGGGGTTAAGTGAAAGACCTGAAGCCGTAGTGCGTGCTTTACAAGTGTTAGAAGTGAGAGAACGAGTAGAGAGAGAACGAAGAAGACCTGCTCCTGATTTAGATACAGGAGAACAGGCTTTAGTCCGGGAAATGTGTAATGTGGTTTGGGGAAAACTTGAAGATGCGCCGCCGCAAGCGCCGCCGCGTTGATGGTGAAAGTGTTCGAAGAATCCACGGAACTTTATCAGATCTAGTACATCCCTATTGGTATAGATGGAAAAGAAATGGAAAACCTGTTTAGCATGCAGTGTTTGATTGGAATTCGTGTCCATTGAGGTCGCTGGGGCCGCCGTCGTGTTGTGACCTAAAAAATGCACCTTAGGTAGAGCTGACCTTGTTTGTAAATTGATGTTTATACAGATGAATGTTTACAATATTTTTTGTATTTGACTTGCCCGATTTTTAAGTGATACTATGTCCGAAAATATGAAACGTAATAGTACAAAACTTAGATTAAGTGTTATAATAATTTTTGTGCGTTGCCGGCCTTAAGAATGTAATAAGACGCTTAAATATTTAATAATTAGCACTAAGAAATGGGATACTATAAAACACACAATTGAGGCTAAAATAATTTTTACCTATTAAATATTACGATTACCTATGTTTGATATTAAACTTGTATCTCCATTGTATTTCATACAAGTAGTGTCGATTATATATTATGCAGGGTAAAACATCTGAATATGAGTCCAATTTTGACTGACCATATATAGAGATTAATTTATATCAATTTACTTGCTCACAAAAAGCATAATAATTTAATAATACGGTGAACAAATCTCGATGTTAACTAATATTTAAACATTTCGCTTCTCCTGCGTTATTAATTTATTTCTGATGAACTGACAAATAAATAATTATTGTTTATTGATTGTTTTATTTTATTTGTATTGTTATTACAAAATTATTCTCAGATGTGAACTATTTACTTCATTGCCTTTTAAATTGCCAAATTATTTTCTGCTTAGCGTATTTTTATTTGTTTACATTTGACCTCTTTATTATTGAAATAAAATTTATCAATTTTTATGTAACAAACGTCTAAGCAAACGTCAATATTAATATGCCAAATTACATTCAAAGGTTTCTTCAATAAATAAATATATTGAAAAAAATAATATTATAGTATTTAAAGTATGGCTGAAGATAAAGGTGAAGGAGGTGAAGACGAGGATACTATTGGAGTACGTAATTTTTAAGAATTAAAATAAATCATGTCTCAATGTTTGTTTTTTACGTGGAGTAAAAAAATATATCGGATCTATACCGTGAAATATTTCTTACGCCTACAATAATTAGAAAGCAAATTTTTAATATCTCATCTGTGTTCAGATTTACGTAGGCGGTCGAAATGCTGAAGGAGAAAGGCATGGTGAAGGGTGGGCCGTACTTCCGAACGGAGACTTTTATCAGGGCTGTTATTGTAGGGGAATGAGAAACGGAAAAGGCCTTTATGTCTTTAAAAATGGTGCAAGATACGAAGGTGACTAAATTAAATGCGCCTTTGAAAAAAATATATTAATAAGCTGCATAAAATATCTACTTATGTATAATAATTATTCGTTTATATGCAGTAAGTCAATTATTATTTTTAGGTGAATGGAGAAAAGCTATGAAATATGGGGTTGGGCAAATGACTTATCCAGATGGTTCGCGTTACGAAGGTGATTGGCGACACGATTTGAAGCAAGGTTTTGGCGCATATTACTATCCAAACGGAGATATTTATGAGGGAGCTTGGTTTAAAGGAAAGCGTCATGGATTAGGAACTTATTTCTTTTCAGAATACCAGGTAAATAAAACAAAATTCATAATGTTCAGATTCCTGCGCTGCTTATTTCTTTTAGTTAACACGCCTCACGCAATTCTTCTATTTTACCGCATTATGGAATCAAAATCGAATCAATAGTTTTACGGTACAAAAATAAAATTTTTACAAATTGATTTCTTGATTTTTAAGTTTCATACATTATTCATATTTATTTTTTCAAATTTACAATGAATGTAACATCTAAGAGTTGAAATTTTTCAGATAAAATTCATGGGTACATGGGTGGAAGGAGTGATCGAAGGGCCCGGTCAAATTATTTACCCGCGTGTACGATACCACGGGTCGTGGCTAAAGGGAAAACCAAAGGGCCCAGGCTGCTTTGTGTTCGACACAAATTGCATGCAGCACGGATTTTATTTGCTGACGAAAGACCCGGCTTTAGAGGAGTTTGGTGAGGGAGAAGAGGAAAAGGAAGATAAGGAAGTCAAAGAGGAACGGTTGGAAGAAGGGGAGGAGGAAATAGAAATTGATGAGACTTTGGGTAAATCTACATTTTATTTTTTTTATTTCAAATGTAAACTAAGCCACAGATATTATTACCTATTTATAATGACAATCATAAAATAAATATCTGAGTTTAGTTGCAAGAATAATGAAATAAATAATAAGTTATTTAAAATTAAATGAGAAATACAGATATTTTTCAAATAGGTATGCATGTGCTAAAATTTATTCAAAAAATTTTCAGGTAAAATTTCGGTTTGGCGCGCTCGAAACGTCACAGCGTACATGGCGGAGTTCCTTCCGCCGGAACCGGTGCCCTTGCCAGTTCATGACTCTATACCGTCTTTGACTGAAGAAAGTATTGAGACTGATATAATACAATTTGAATTACCTTCAGTAGTTGGTGAGGAGGAAGGTGCTGATGATAATGATTCTTGGCTTCTGCATAGACAGAAATTCCTTGAGGAAACCCAGCAAAAGGAATAGTTTTTGCAAGATTATAAGTACTTACTTAATGAACTATATGCTGTCAATTAGTAATTGGTTTATTACTCTGTGGAATAAATATTTTGTATTAAAATAATAATATAATAATAATTGTTGTGTTGTTTCTTAACTTCCAGTATTAAAAGATTTGATATCCATTTCTTAAAGTGCGAGTATGAATTTAAATTATCAAGAAAGGCGACAAATTAGATTAACATTAATAATATAGTAGTGTAGTAATATAAAGTAAAAATAAGTAGAAGAATTATGAATGAAACAGACTTTTAAATATTTAAGTTTTTATTTCAAATAGCAATAATCAATATAATAATTGTCTATTTACTTACTAGTAGTCAATGAAAGAATTTTATACAATTAAGTATATACTTTCTATTACATTGTGCAAGAATTTATAGCTTGTAGAATAATATAACCAAGCTGTTGTCAATTATAGTTCATCCTACGCCATTTGTTTTATATTTTATTGAAACCAAAAGGATTTGAGCCTGCAGTATTTCTATTGCATAATCTGATTCATAACATTAAGGGTACACGGGCAGCTCGAGCAGTTAACGGTTGTGCGACGTACACGGACTGCTCGAGCAGTTGGTCGTTGACTGCTCAAGCCGTCGCTACAAACCTTATGTTGACGGCTTGAAGCAGTTGCGACGGCTCGAGCAGCCCGTGTACGTCAGTGAATGATTGTCCATAGTTCACCGCGCGGTCGCGGCTTCAAGCCGTCAGATCTCAACTGCTTGAAGCGGTCCGTGTACGGCCACCCTAAAAATTTTGCATAGGTAAATTATAATTAGTGCAAATTTTCTAAATAAAATTAAATAATGTTTCCTGTGGCTATTATTATTCTACTGCTGCTGTAGTTGTGTACAATTTCATAAGAGTACTTGCAACCCTGGCAAACTATGCAATGAGACGGAACACTGTCATTTTCCAATATTAAATTAAGGGCTATTATTCAAGTATACTATGATGCAAACTTAATGGCAGCTCGGAACATTGTACGATCCAATGTGCAGTAAACAATTTTAGGTATTAGCGGGATGTAAAGGGACCTGTGCGCAGCCGCACTCTCACCTGCACCTAACTTCTGAACCGCCATTAAGTTTGAATCAAACTATAAATAATATTTAGTATAGCCTAAGTACAACCCTTAAAAGTAAAAGTAATAGAGTTGTTTTCATTCATGAAATATTTATGTAAAACAAAAGTGTGTCTCAACATATTCTGTTTAATATTTAAAAGAAAATCATTCCCCCATTACATAAACTAATCCTTATTTTAGTCATATTCTAAAGATGTCAGAACACATGGATTACTAAAGGTGAAATATTTACAAAGATAATTTATCTTATATATCTTTAAAACCACAATTGGCTTAAGATACTTAGACACTTAAACCACACATATATCAGCATGCTTACATGAGATTTTTGTACATTAATATACAATCCTGCATCTTATAGGTTTATTATACACTGATATAGGTATTAGCAAAGTTTCCATAGTAAATTAAATATTAATATTTATCTATGTTTGTGTGTTTGGCGGTGGATTATTGTTCGCGTTTGCATTATTATTATCGAAGGTGTTTTTATTCTTCAGTAAATAAGCTGCTAGGTAATTGATGGGGTCTGGTGGCCTTTCTTTGGCAAGAGCTGATAACCCCTGTAGTAATATAGGAACTACGGTTTGGTCCAAATACTGACGGGTCGGCAGTGCGTTGAGATCAATTCGTGATTTTCGACTAGCATTCGTATCATTTTCCTTTTCCATTGATATTATTTTCTGAAAATGTTAATTTCAGTAAATTACTGTTGCTCATTATATTTTAAACATAGATTAATGTTTATTTACTAACCTTAACGGATTCGGGTATTTTGGATGGAGGTTGGTCTTCTTTAGGAGCTTGATTTCCTTGTAAAGAAGTTTCTGACATCGGTTTTTGGTTTAACAAGATGTATTTCTAAAATATTTGGAGTATTAATAAATAAAAAAACAGCCGAAGCCGTATCGTTTACAAACCAACCAAACTCGCACAAAACACAATTGACAAATGACATTTGAGTTTTGACCACAGACAGACAAAAATTATGTAGGATGACAAAAATAAGGGCACAGAATACACTTAAGATTTATAACAGATATTTATTAATCGTTTTATTTTCTTCTAGAAATATATGAAAAACGATAAAATCATTGCATAAATACCTAGATATCAATTACAATTGGTATGCTAATTTATAATTCTATGTACATAATTTTGTAGCAGACGCCGCTAGTAGGTTTCAGATTCAACATAAAATTAAACTTACGTGTTTTAAAACTAATAACGTCATTTCATCATGCAAGCACCAGGATATCTTTACTTAAGATCATTGATATAAAGCAGGATTTAATTTATTGCATATACATATATATATGTACTCCTATTCTTCCAATAAAATTGACACCAAGACTCCTTTACTAGTAGGTACTGTGAATAAATCTTGTAGTAGACATGTATTTTTTTTAATTTATAGGTAAACTTCTCAAAATAATAAACTATAATTCGATGCGATAGAAATAATGATGCTTACTATTGATGAGCAGCATCATGATGTTGAAAAATGTTTGAGCCTTTGCTCTATCTTTAACTTTTCCAAGATCATATTAAGTAAGTTTATCTTTGTTGAGTTCAGGGGAATAGTATTAAATAAAACACAATTTTAATTTTAAATTATTTCTTAAAAACCTAAATGTTTATTAGTTTACAACACACTTCTAAAATACTTAAAATGTATTTGCCAGGACACGTACCTAATTACACTGATTTCTGAAATGCAAATGGCATAGGCTTTGAAAATATAAATATCAGGTACCTAGTATACGAAATCTATGTGTTTCTTCTTTATCCTAATATATTAGTAGAATTTTATTATTTTAATATAAAATACCTATTAGAAAAGTGTCATGTAGTACAGAAATAATAGAAAAAGTATTACATTATATATTCACAGTATTAAAATCAAATTGATATTGTAGGTATGTAAACGCGATCGAAAGTCCTATGTAAAAATTTACAAACTAATCACGTGAATCGGAAAGCATGCTAATTGCCAATCAATCAACATAATGAGCAAGAAAACACATGAAACACATATCTCGTCACTACTTAAGTAAGATAGAACCATTATTAAAAAAAAATGCTATTTGACGCTACGAAACATTCTTGCATGTTGTTTTTTAACAAGTAAATTAAGTTAAAGAGCACATATTGAGCTACTAAAACAGGGGCGCATTATTTAATAACTAATCAAACCATATTTACTTCTAGATATTATTTATTTATAAACAATACATTTTTAAAAATTGCATGCTATTGCATTGACCAAATGTCAAAATTACGCGGGAAAGGCGCTGTCACTGTCAAAGCGACAATATTTTTAGTTCATAATTTTGGCTTCGAGATAATTCCATAGTTGTTTTACCTTTTGGCTTTTACCATGCACATTATAATGGTAGTACCTACTGAATGCATTATTTAAATAGTTACTATAAAAAATCACATTTGGAACATTGTAATTATGTACATTGGTTTATGAATGAAATTGCACAGGTATATTTGTATGTTTTATTAAGTTCTAAGGTAATGCGGTGGTGGAGGCGGCGGCGGGGCGGGTCGGAGCCGCGGCCCGCGTTCCAGCTGCCGCCTCCAGGACGCCATCGCTTCGCTGAGGGACCACAGCTCGGAGAGCAGGGAGAGATCCAGTTGTCGAAGGCTGGCCTGAAACGAGAAGAGATATTGTTATACAATTTAATTATAATTTAGCATGGGGTAGTGAAAATGTGTCAATATATTTTTTCATTTTATATTGGGGAATTAAAGTAGGTGGGTATATCACGGACTTGTGAAGTATCCTTAACGTGATATTAAAGTTAGCACACAATATTACATTGGACATCTAATTATTTTATCATCTCATTTTATATGTAGATTATCAGATAACATAGACTTATTAGTTTATCGAATCAATAGCCTGCATACAGGCAATAAATTTGAAAGCGTCAACAGATACTAAAGTGAGCAATTAATAAAATGTATGACACATTAAAATAATAGCTGGAAAGAGTTATGCAGATTGTCCACGTGAATATTCATAGGATTTTTTTCTATGTCCTAAAATTGGAAAGCGTCCGAGTGCGACCGTTCGTGCGTACAAAATCATTCGAGTGAATTCGTTTGCAAATCAATTATGCACAACGGATTTCCATAAGTCGAGAGCTGTGCGATAAGAGCTGAGCTATTGATTTCGGGAAACGGATGTTGGAGACAGGCCGCTAATTGGAGAGATACTTCTTGTTCGATGGCTAAATACGAAGCCATTGTTGTGAATTGCGATGCGGTTTAACTTTGACCTTTATATTACAGGAATTATTATTCGGACATAATTTTAACGCTGTTTTACTCCAACTTAATTAATTAATTTATTTATTTATTGTTAAATGTCCATGGACTGATTAGAAATGTCAACTAAAGTTTAGAATTTTGTCGATGAAGTGAAGGGTGTGTCTTATTTACCGGTATATCCAACAATACGACGTAACCTTCTAGTAAAGGTATCAATCAAGGCTAATAGAATTCTTGTTTCTCTCTTACTATTCTTAAACATGTCATACAATTAAGCTAAGCTACTTATGAACTTGGGTTAAAACGACAGTCTACAATTTTTTCGAAAAATGTTTAAATAATTTTCTTTCGTTTAATATCAATCTGATTGAGGCAAAAAAAAACCACTGATATCCACCAATATTTTTTGCTACCTATATAATGAACAAAAAAATCTACCAGCTTTAAGCTGTGCAAAAGCTATCAGCATTCACCACGACCTTCCGTCACCAATCACCATTCTCTACGATTGCGTGGCCCAGGAATGCGGCATAATCACGAGTATCGGTAGCCTGTATGTAGGACATCGAAATAATAAACCGATTACCTAGCGAACACTACGTGGGCGGGTCACATTTTATTATATTTTATAAATTTATCGATTTACATACGTAAAAAGAAAATTTTCTACAATTATCGACTAACATTGGGCGAATGCTATTAATTTTCCAAAGTTAACGTGATTTATGTCGGCTGAATGTTTAAAAGCTTCTAAAAGCGTTGTCAAAACACAATTATGAAATGAAAATTAATTGTTTATTCGACTTATAATATATCCCATGTGCGTGCTTTTTACATTATTGCTATTCGATTTCCTGTTCAATTTCGGTCTAACGGCAACATTAATAATAAATCTTTATTTCAGACATCAATATCCATACATAATATAATTACACATACATTTACAATTTGGCATATATTTGGGACATTTAACTTTAACTTATTTATCAGTATAAAAAAAAAAAAAACAATTGAACTATTTACGGTTCCTACCTAAATGAACACACAACCAATACCTAAAAATGGGACTGTTCAAGCACTCGGAGAGCGTATTTATGATTTTGTTATTAGAAGAGCGTATACGTGACCAAAAAGATGCTATTCGCAATCTAATAATTGCGAAGAAGTCATTGATGCCGCCATCTGCGAACATGCTAGACGCACTGCAGTACCTAGGCAATTTCATTAGGATGCGGTATGCATCATTATACTGCACCCTAATGGTGCCAAAAGCTTTTCTAGTGAAATTTGACCATAATTGACAAGTATACAAATTTTGACAATATGTTTTAAATAGAATCGATTTTACCTCTTTATTACATTTAGAAAATCTGCGTGCTAGCATGTTGCATCTGACGGCAAGCGCTCGTCGCTCACGTTCAATATCCTCATCATCATTTAGGTTTTCTGTGAGAAAGTGTCCCAAGTACTTAAACCGCCCCACACGTTCAACGGGTGTACAATTCAAGTAAACGTTAGGAACCATATCCGGCCCTCGACCTGCCTTAAACACCATCACCTGTGATTTCCCAACATTATACTTCAGACCATGCTCAAGCGCATAACGCTCACAGATTGAGAGCATGCGCCTGAGACCATTGATTGAGGGACTGAGAAGAACCATGTCGTCGGCGTAGCTCAAGTTGTTAACACAAGTACTGCCAATATGACAACCCACCTTCGTTCTACTCAGTTCCTCAATCAGATCATTTATATACAAGTTGAACAAATCTGGTGAGGTAAGCCCACCTTGACGCACTCCGCAGTTTAACCTATATTCGTTAGACAGCGAGTCGCCCCATCGCACACAATTGGTTTGGTTCTCGTACCAGTATCTCAACAAATCAACAACATTTGATGGAACAGAACTATTAGACAGTTTATTCCAAAGTAGTTTATAATTTACAAGATCAAAAGCGCGGCTGAGGTCCAAAAAACATGCGTACACGGACGTATCTCGAGTTTTATAATAATTTATGACACTTTTTACGCTAAAAATTGCAGAATCTGTTGAGAGCCCGGGACGAAAACCAAACTAAGCGTCGTGTATTACAACAATTAAAGACTAAGTAGAAACTTACAGGGTCATTATGTTATTAATTATAATTATAAATAACTAGCGGTCCGCCCCGGCTTCGCCCGTGGTACATATTTACGTTTTCTCTACATAAGAACCATCCTCGTTCTTCAGGGAATATAATAAAAAAAGAATTATCGAAATCGGTTCAGCCGTTCTCGAGTTATGCGCTTACCAACACATTTTGCGATTCATTTTTATATATAAGAAAGATTACAGTATGCGCTCATGTAAAACTATCCTGTAAATGTTAAAAGACGATCGGCGGAAACTATTCCGGTATAAAAATCGTATAGGAAACCAAGCATCACAACGTTTTGACGTCGATATTAGATTTAGGGCACTCATGTAGGAAGTGAGTAGCAGTGACCGGAAAGATCAGGTACCACCAGATGGTTTAGAGGCATTTTAAATATTTATTCAACCTCAATATTTATAACATAAAGAGTTGGGCAAAAGCAGTATCACATTCCTCACAATGTGTTGTTATAGTAGCGTTAGCTATACTATTAAATATTATGTTGTTATAGTAAAGTTTTGTTGTTACTTCTTATATATGTTATCTATTTACTGAACTTGATATTGGTAGAAGTTACCGTGATTGCATATTATAGAAAAGAAAGACGGGACAGGGACAGGTAAGTATAAGCCTGTTTCGTATTATAGACGTGTGTACGAAAACGGAAGGCTTCCTTGGAATAACAGACCCAATCAGATTTCAATCAACTCATACAAGAGCTGAGATTTCGCTCAACAATAAACTGTCACCAAATAGACACATTCACTCAATTTCTCTCCGCATTCAATACCACTGCAAATTACTCCAACATACCCATGGAATATTCGACGTGCTTACAAAAACTAGAGACGTGTCCGTGATTCTCGAGTCGCAGATATTTGCACATTCCTAGAGAGATTGTGGAGGAAAGAGGGAAAGTGCATCTCCACGCTTGGTCGCAGATAAGAGATATGCCCGATTTGTCAAGACCACGATCTGAGACGTCATTAAGAAATTCTACCTATTTAGTAAGCGTTGTCGTTCAACGATTATCTTACTTGCTTTAAAATTTACTTTTACTTTAGGTTAGATACCTTAAAAAATCTTCTTGCCAAATTATATGGTTGCTATTGGTTATCTATCCGAGTTATTGTATGACGATGTTCTTGATTAGGTAGGTAATAAAAATCATGAAGTTATGATCATTCAAATTTACATTAACAGCAGGAAGCGCATGTTAGAATTATATGCGCAATAATTGTCAAGTTACGAAAAATATTTATTCGGAAAACCAATCAATATCTCCAATATATTTGGAAATGGTAAATTGTATAATGAATAATTTGATTGAATATTACTATGAAGTTATTTATATGTTAATATTAAATTATGGTTAAATTTATTAGAATCTTGCTGTGATTTCGTATTAGGGTCGTAGGGTACTTATATGTACCAAAAAAATGTATTCAGAATTTTAAATTGATTATAAATACCTTTATAATGCAACTGTTTGGATCATTTGATACAGAATTTACGATCATATAAATAAAATGTAATCATAGGCAAATGTATGGGAGCAATCGAAAGCATTATCTATTGTGTGCCTAGAACAATGGATATTGTGAAACGAATCCGAGACTCGAAATAAATATTACAATACTCTTCGGCATTTGGCCGCGGGTGTTGAATTAGTTCAAAAGGTAAATAAACATACTGAAAAGAATCCGCCGTGCCAAGGTGAACTCGAAGCTTTTTGGGATTCAGTTGTTTTTTAGAAACATACCAACAATAAAAGACAAAAGACTGACAAGTGTGGCAATTCCTAACCATCCTACTCTATAGTTCTATACTAATTAATTCAGTCATAGTGCAGCAATCTCAGGTACGAACACATATTCCTAAATAGAGGTAGATATTGAAAATTTGCACTCCGAATAAACTTTGAATACGAACAGCCTCTAAAACACTCCGTAATTGCTATATAAAGAAATATTCTGGTGATAATAAAAGTTACTGCAACACTGCCCTGATTGGGCAACCTGACTGAAGTGAAAAATTTAAAAAACATTCAGATTCTATTAAATCCTATCAAAGTCCAATATCAAGAATCAAGCAATCTAATAATACACCATTGGAACGAAAGCGGGTGATTACTGGTTACATCAACGTTGTTTTGAGTTGTTATTGTTGCAACTAGTTCAAAGGAAACCCTTATTAACTGTTTACAACGTCCGCCCTATTGTGTACTAATCTATAGTTGGAACGGCGTTTGACCAGTGTTGCCAACTTTCATTTCGTACTCACACCAGAAATATTATATTTCTTTGATACTTAATTGTACATGAAATATGCAATGATCACTACCGCTTTTTGACCATGGCAAGGTAAAAGCGAAATATGTATTCTGTAAAACTTTTTTAACAAAAATAATAGAATTGCAAAAGAAATGTATCTACAATTTACAAGTACTCAAATAATATTGGCTATGAAATAGACCCTACAAAATCTTACCAATACAGCTGTAATAGCATCTTGTACAATGAGGTCTGGCCTCTGGGAAGTAAAAATCCCTCACCCTTTCGATTCCAATGCTATCTACTATCACATCTATATTCCAATTACCATTCGGGTAGTGTAGCAAGATTTTGGCTTATTTCTCAGTAGGTTAATTTTATTATATATGGGTGAATTAGCAAAGGTTCTTATGTATATTATTAGCTATTAATTGTATTGTTGTTTTAATTTAGTTCATAGATAGTAAGTTTATATTGTTTTTATTTTTAGTTTAGTTTTGTGTAAAAGTTTAGTGTAAGTCAATACCGCATTAGGTTAAGCCTGTAAAGGTAATTGATGTAATGATAAATAAATAAATAAATAAATATTTACATGCTTGTGGTTAATGTACTAGTTCCGAAATTTCTGAACATTATTAAACGAACTCAGCGTTATTTAAAAATTGCAAAACGTAGGTGGAAAAGTATCGTATAAAAAGTGGGAACTTCACGTCAATTCGATAAAAAAAATTGGTAAACTTTACGAATTACGTTGGCAACACAGCTACCATTTCGACTTTCAACACATCCATAATTCCCAACTATGATAGATTAAACCATGAATGGATCATTAAGATGTTGAGATTACTTTTACTTACAGTTTTACAGTTGGATGCGTTTGCTGATTAAACCATTGTTTCGAATGATGTGTTTTTATCATTGTAATTTATAGGCATTGTAACATTAGCTTTTCCGCATCTTGTTTCGATTATGGTTTTGATTTCTTGTGGATGGAAATTAGACATTATCCTTCTTATGCGAAAGAAACTATATAATTATTTATCATTGGGATGCGAGAAGGTAACCTACTTACGACAGTCTAACGGGATATATTACTTTACAGAATCATAGATGATAAGTAAGTTTGTCAATGATATTTGTAGGTACATATTTTATTTATTTAGTCGTGCGATCAAAGGTTAAATAAAAAATAAAAACAATTAAAAATGGATAATATGATCGCGTGGTCTCTATACTTGCGTGTACATTTAGTACCTTTTATACACTTGGCCTTTGTTTTAATCATGTCTGTAGAATAATTAAATACCAATCTTATATCTTCTTAGTACTTATATTTAATTATTTAACTTATTGCTTTGTTTTACAAAAACTTAATATTCGGTCAATTTTTAATGATAATCACAAACCGGGTCACCTAGAATCTAGATCATAATAAATTTCTCATAAATACGACATGGAGTTCACCATGGAAAAGCTTGGTATAAAATTGATAAATCTATTTTTGTTGAAACAGCACATAACATCGACAAATAAGGTTACGGGACCAATTTTCTCACATAATATTATTATTGGCAATACGTATTCCGATCACCGCGCAAAAGCTTGGTCTGAAAGTATCTAAGTTTATTACTATTAGTAAAGTATATTATGTACCTATATAGTATATACTTTGTGGTACATATAAGTACAAGATATTTCTAAACTGGTTATGCACATTCTTTTGAATTCGTTTTCTATACGACATACATTCTATGGGTCCCATTAATAGTAGCCCAACAAAGGTGTAGGTTTCACTACATGTGACTTCTGACAATTTAAAGGCTTAGGGCACAACACGATGCGCCGGCGCCTTCTCAACCTGCCCACGTGTTCGTATAATTTCAATTCAATACACTACTTGAATAACATCGCTGCAAACGGAAGAAAGTGTAAAATATGTTTATTTTCTAATATAGTTTCCTATTTAACAGGAAACATAAAACATTGGATAAAAGCTATCTATTTCTTAAAAAACACACACAGATAATAAATATTATGGACAGTTTTGTAAACAAGATTGAACTCTGTCGATATTTAGGAACATTATAATGTAGGTACGTGACTAATAAAATGTACCTAAATTTACTGCGCGATGGAGAATTTTACAGCGCTTTATTGGTGGTAATAAGGTTAGTTTATTTAACGAAATATCGTTAAAATATGATTAATTACCGATACCATGAACTATGTACAATTTACGGTACGCATTTAGGTTGGCATTAATTACCATACTAAAAATGCATTGTCACAAAAGTAAACAACAAGTATTCAAGTATCGGATCACCACTCCTCTTTCAACATCGTCGAGACCAAGTAGTATTGACATACAATCTGTATACAGTGAGCATTAGGTGGCATTAGAATTTAGATACAGTTAGATTACGGAGGCGTAAAAACTGCCGTGTGACCAGTCCACCCACGGCCTCGTTCCGCGGGGATTTCAGCCATATTCGTCAACCCGTCCCGGCATGTGACCATTGCAAGTAAAGAATTAGGCGATACGGTACATCGTATACTTGGAGATGTTGCTGGGAATTGATCGTTTCTTGTTAGACTAGCAGGGATGTGGTCTAGTTAAATGCAGTTGGAAGAATCATAGGTATGAGAAGGTACAAAAGAATATTTTTTTCTACATCTTTGCGATTTGTATTTTCAAAGTAATTAACGTAGAAAATATATCTATGTATTACATTTTTTTTACTTACAACCGATAAATCTTTGAATGAATAAATATAACATTCAATTAAACTAAGGCAACAAAGATAAGAGATAAAGATATAATGATAAATATACTTGTAAACAAGATTATTTGCTATGTTTTTAATGTTGTTTTAATCAAGGCGTGAAAGATACATGGTTACATATTTTATGTGATAAAAGCCATAAAAACAGACTAATGGTGGGTTAACAGAAAAACTATTACGCAGCAAATAAATTACGGTAAAGATTTTTTTTTATGAAATGATAAAGTCAATAAGGTAAACACGATACTTTGTTATAAAGAACCGAATAGCGATTTAACTGCTGCTAGTTCTACAAGGACCTCTATGAAGTTTTCTGTATTCTAGTCAGTACCTAAAAGAAAGAGTTATAAGATTTAATAATACTACCTGCATAAAAGAAAGTCTCAGTTCGTATGACCCGATTGCTTGTACAGAACATTGCAAGTTCTTTCAAAGCTCGCCAAAGAGACGTTACCATTGCAATCATTAAATGCACCTCACGTCCACATAAAAAGGACTTAATACATAATAATACATACATTTGAAAGCGAAGTCTCGTTTCGCGGTCTCACGTAGGTACCACAAAGCTCAAGGATCCGGTTCCAAAACATTTCACGACGTAAAAACGGTTCGCAGCATCCTCGAAGCGATTTGTTATCTATTCATCACTGTGACGTGATTACGCTTTTTAATGGCAAGGTGTTTTCAAGGCTAATCTTTTTAGACATTTATAAATTATTCAATCATTAACCTACTTAACACGGTCTGCAGTTTTTAAACTAATGGTGTGTATCTGTATATGGTTTACAATTTATACACAGTATGACATGATATGCAACGTATTAAGGTTACGATGTTAATTTGTTCTATTTTATAAAAATGTTTGACCAACTTCAAAAAATAGTATTTGATTTCAAAACAACTAAATCCTAACGTTTTCCAATATATATGTATTATGTAAACTGTTATAACTATCGATAATTCTAGATCACATCCATAAGGAAGCATAACGTTTACTAAGAAATACTACAAAAAAATCCAATCTAAAAACTGTGAAACATATGCATCAAAAGATCCGAGAGAAGCACGTGTGCTATTCGTCTTTATTTAAAGCACTTCAAGAAATGAAAAACGAATAAAGCCGTCTTACGTTAAGAATGGAAGAGGAAAGCTTTGTTTTCTAAAACATAAAAAGTAAAGACAGTCAAGGTGAGTACTTAGTTAAGTTTTTATATTTTGATTTAGACATTTTTAATTACAATTTTTCCAAACATTTCTGACAATAACTAAGCGTCGAGTAGCGAGTCAACGAATCCATACTAATATTATAAATGCGAAAGTAACTCTGTCTGTCTGTCTGTTACTCAATCACGCCTAAACTACTGAACCAATTTGCATGAAATTTGGTATGGAGATATTTTGATACCCGAGAAAGGACTTAGGATAGGTTTTATCCCGAAAATCCGGACGGGATTTTCTTTGAAAACGCGGGCGAGGCCGCGGGCGGAAAGCTAGTAATTTTATATATTGTACGGATGCGGATAGACATCACGTGCAAAAACAGAGCACAAAATAGTCTTGTACTCACATACACATAAGGATCACACACACACGCACATCATCCTTGAAGCAGGTATACGCACGTGCTAACACAATTACCAACTTGCAAGCAGCTGGTGCGTTTTCAATGCCTTTTTTTGGAAACAAAAAGAGGTTAGAGGGTGTTATGTGCTCAAGTGTCTCGGCTAGAAACCATATGGACCAATTTTAAAGTTTCTTTAAATCTTAGTTCTTACTTCTTGTCAAGGTACAGTTATCTCTTGTACCGGATAATGGAGGTTTTATAAATTTTCTATTGAGATTTGAGAGTATCTTGTTTTTTGTGACCAAAAAATGTTGGCAAAAATTTCAGCATTACTTTTTGTGGGTCATAAAAAAATGACATTTTACTTAGAATACACTAGGTTTAAATAAAAAAGGTAAGTATAAATATACTTCAGCATTCTGTTTTCCTTATAAGGAAAACAGAATGCTTACGTTAGATAATTTATTAACGGTTAATTTATTGAAAAAAGATCTGTAAATGTAAACTGTATATAAATTAGATTGTATCTACATATATTATCATCAACATATCAAACATGTTTTAATATTCTCGTTTCTCCAGGAAAAAAATGTTCTTTTTAAAGTCGTAGAAAATAATAACTAAGACATCGGCATAATCCAGTCGGTAAACATAAACAAATCAAGGCAGAATCATACTTGCAAATAAATTCCTGATAGCAATTACGAGGTTCTCATAACAACACCTACCATCTTTGGCTTCGTTATATCAATGCTAATTAGCCATACATTCAATGTAAATAATCAATCAAACACTTAATAGTAGGAAGTCTAATGTTATTGTTTTGTAATTCCAATGTATGAAAATAGCTTTTGAAGTGATTAATGTTATTTTATAGATATTTTATTACTATTTTATAATTAAGATAAAAACGGTTGCGAAAGACGCGATAAAAATTAAATATTCATTTCTTGCAATATATTGCTGTTACACTTATGATATAACACAAAAGACGATTTAGAAATAAAATCTTAACCAATATTCTTGGAATGCTTAAATTATTATTTAATTAAATTGGACATAATCTGGTCCATGAGGCATTATTTATACTCCGGTTACGCGGGAGTTGAACCGAGAAATATAATTTTTTTACTTAGATGAAATTCCCATTCTAAATGGGTTGTTTGAGTAGCTTTTACAAATCAGTAAGAACCAATACACCTAGTATTAATAGACGTGCTAAAATTATTCCAGTATAGCAAAAGATTATTTTCTATAAAAAATCATCACTATTTGCTAAAGATTGAATCATTACAGATCAATTATCCACACATCACATTCAGACATTCCCATATCGATCCTTGGACACTCAATAACGAAGGTCGTAACTGTATGCAAGGCGAGGCCGTGACGTCACCCCTGTTAGCGCGTTTAGCACATAATACAATTATCACCTAACAAAACATTGATATCCCTACAAAGTTACAAACATTATAAATGCGAAAGTAACACTGCCTTCTTCACGTCTAAAGCACCGAACCGAAGTATCAAATTTTGACCTGAGAAAGGATATAGCCATAGGATAGTAGATAGTTTTATCCCGGAAATCCCACAGGAACGGTAACTATGCGGGTTTTCCCTTGACTACGCAGGTGAAGTCGCGGGTGGAAAGCTAGTGATAAAAGCGTAAAAATTTATTTCATAGTGCATTTGACTGCCACACCTTGAAGAGTGTGGGGGGTTTTGATTGACGACAGGTCATTGTCCTATCGCTGTATTATTTCGTATCGATCGTGAATATTATAAACGGAAAAGTTACAGAAGTAAATATAGTTTAACGATACGAGGAAACTATAAAAACTATATTGTGGATCGGTTTATCGATTAAATAAGTTTAACGTTTAAATTGGCCAGAAGAATTAGTTGGCATACGTAATATTCTTTTTAGATTTGAGTTAATGCCAAAGATAATAGACCCCGTCATTGTTAATACGCCCTATTAAGGACCTAATTACTTGAATCAGGAACCTATTTAAGTTATTTTGATATAAAATCTACTCAAATTTACGGGAGCAATGTGTATTAGCAAATCGGCTTTGAATGACCAGCGTTAACAAACATAGATTTGAGAACTAACTCCCCTTTTGAAGTCAGTTCAATAACAAATGCTAAATGCATTAAATGCGTCATAAACATATCAAAGTATAAACAGGAATAGATAAATCTCGTTTCGCTATCTATGAGTATTACATTTGATAGCCATTTCGCAGCAACAGCCTTGGATTCGCAAAATGATTCAAGCAATGATTCAACTTTTATGTGAAGACGCAATATCGCGATTGCATGCAAGTGCAGTAAAACATGAGTTTTTTTATATTATATTATTTTGCGAAATTTACTATTGAAATAAATGTTAAGTTTCCACGGAATAATTGCGAGTTAATTTTGCAAATTACACGTAAATTTTATTTTAATAAAACATTAGTTAAACAATTGTTTTAGTGCAATGCACGGAATATTGTTAACTTCATTTTTTCTAGTATTTAATCAGAAGTGAGTGGCTCTCGGGAATAAAATCGCATAACATTTTAGTGATTCCCTAGGGCCTAGACAACACGCAATCCTGGCGACGATAAAAAAAATCAATTTCAACACGTGTAGCTGAATCACGACCGCCACGAAAGTGCCAAGCGGGCTGTGTACACACTACCCAAATAGCATAACTAAACAATAACCAACATCTACAATTCGAGGCACGCACCTTTCGGATTTGGTAGGTCATCCGGTACACACTGACCTTAACTCCATTGAAATGCGTGTCAATAACAGACGGGAGGGGAAAATCACGACTAAACCACCGAAACATTGATAGATCAATATCTAATCTGTTAATGATGTGGAGTCATTCATCATAATTTACGAGGAATGCAGTCAATTGACGTAAATCGCATTTTCCTGAGCTCGTTAAAGAGTGAGTAAAAGATGAGTGAATATTGTATAAAAAATCATTCAAATCTGACCACGAAAAGGTTTTTAATGACCTTATTGTATATCTGATATCTAGATTGTTAATAAGTGTTGGTCTAGTCCTATTAGAGCATGTCAAATGTACTTGATATGAAACCGACAAGTCAATAACTGCGTTAAAAACAACCGACTTCAAACTTGCACTTGCAACATTTACAAATACAGACAAAAATGCTCATAAAATAAAAACTACTGGGCCTATCCGAATAAAATTTTTATGGGACCAATTCGACACCATCCCGCATCGAACAAAAAAAGAATCACGTAAATCGGTTCAGAAACCACGGAGTAATCGGTGTACATACATAAAAAAAAAAAAAAAAAACATACCGGCCGAATTGATAACCTCCTCCTTTTTTTTGAAGTCGGTTAAAAATGGCATTGATCATCTGAGACCGCGCTGTACTTAATCGCCTTGACACGTCGACTGGCAATCGGCATTTATATAAATGCCGTGCGTATTTCCAAACTATACATAGCCAGAACGCAACCATAGGAAACTGCTCGTGTATACTTTGTAATGCTGTTTTTAAGTTTGTTATTACAAAATATACACGAATTTTGCGTACTGATCGTGTATACTTTGTAACGCGGATGCTTGCTTCTTCGTTCCAAACTATACACGATCAGTACGCAAAATATAACTAAATATACCTACTACACCACTTATGCTTAAGCGAAATAATAAATATATAGGCAATCAAAGACTTGTACAGCTATATCTATCTACTTTTATTCTTCTTGATTGATTCAGTAAAATATGGAATAAAAAAAGACGGGTTGTACTCAGGGAGTGCCGGCAGAAGTGAAAACTTGATTATTAACGTTCAGCATGTTTGATATTATTTTGGTATGGTATCCGTCTTACGCATGGGATATAAGGGCTAAAAAAAAACATCCGTCTTACGCTTTTTCGATCAGGCCACGTGTCCTGACGCGAGTTTAAGATTTTATACCCAACGCCGCTAAAGAAGTTTTCACTTCAAAATATTATTAGGTGAGCTTAGAAAAATAAATAGGTAACAGATATAAGGGTTAGGTTGGGTTAGGTTAGGTTTGTGTTTTTTTTAACTACACCAAAATAGGAGCCCCGCTTCGCGGGGCTCCGTCGCCTCGCAACCGTCTTCTTCTGGACTTTATTACATTTTAGCACTATTGTCAATTGTAAGTCGTGCAGTATAGGCGAGAACAAAGACACAAGCATCCTCGATACAAAAAATATACGATCAGTACGTAACATTACATACACAATACACATGCATTTTAATAATAGATTTCAAAACAGCAACACAATAATATAAGCGCGAGCGCGATAAATTTAAAGACGCCGCGCTTACTCCGAAACATACACTATTAGTCCGCATGCGTACTGGCGCTGTATATTTTGGAGCGCTATTCTTACTTACTTCACTACAAAGTATACGCGAGTATTTGCGTACTACTGTTGTATAGATTGGAAGAACTTTGTAAAAAAGTTATTTCCAAACTATACGTGATTAGTTTCACAGCGTTGCGTACTGGCCTTGTATAGTTTGGAAAGACGCAAATGCCGTACTATGAATTTCAATTTAGTTCTAGTTTAGATTTTCCACTAGTAATGAAAATAAATTTAATGACTATGAACATCCTATACCTACCCATAATTATCTACCCAAAATAGTGTTTCTTTGCTTACAGACATTCAATAAAAATGATGACAAAAAAGCAATCCTTTGAACACAGAAAACTAGTTTAATTTTCCTACCCTTATATTCATTATAAACTCAATAGCGATTGGAACGATTCAAATCACCCAAATCCTAACCATTTATAATTACAAATCGAGATTGAAATTCGCCAGACGGTATCGAATTCTACGATGATACAGCGAAAACAGGGAGAAATTCATTAAATGTTACAATTCAACTAAATTATCAATTACGTCGGATAATCCACAGGCGGTCGTTGGCATCGCGAATTTAGACGCAGGAAAGGTCGGCCCGATGACTCATATTATGATTCGCCTGAGCTTCATATCTTATTTCGTATTAATAAACGTGAATGATCTGGACAGTAAGAATCTATCTATCCGTCCGTAAAGCTTTCCTTTAAATCTTTATTTTTTTGGGTTTATACTTTATACAATTTATTCGTAATTAGTGTAGGTAATGAGTCCCAATATTTCGACATAAACATTACGAATTTGGTCAAAATAATGTTAAACGTTGAAGACATTATCCCAAAACGTTAATAAATATTGACGTTAAGTTTAATGCTGTAGTTGATAGATTAAACAAACTAATTTAAAACATAATCCACAATTCAGTTAGAGATAACTAAAAACATAATTACAGTTCAAGAGTATTCCCTCTAAATCATCGTGACTCGTCTCGCCACTGCACTAGAGCAAGGTCAAAGGTGTTTGTACTTCAGGAGCTATAAAGTACTTCTCTTTACTAGAGGTGAGACAAAAGCGTACAGTTAAGCCTTGTCAGCATAAGCCGATAAAGCTCGTGTTCAACATTCAACCTTCAAAAACAATGAACAGAAATGGCATTGATCTTACAATGTAAAGCCATTGTTCAGACCGAGGAGAAGATTTGAGTGTTTCTCCTTGATTCGATTGTAATTGAGCAAAAAAATACAATTTCGGTTACGCAAAAACATTAATTCTAGTAGCATTATCTACGATGAGTCATGAGTCTTAGCTACAGACCCCCAGTCGCGCTCTGCTAACTGGTAGCGGAATAGAAACAATGGGCAGGCTATTGCACCATTTCGACGCGTATAAAATTGCGCTATACTGTAATAAAAATGTTAACTTAAAAACTAATATTAGTATAGAAACAATAGAGTTATAAAACAATTGATAGCTCGCGTTTACATCATAAGTTTCTAATCATCAGAGTTTGTATTAGCATTTAATCGTCTTCTTATTATTATTTAAGAATATTCAAATCCATACTAATATTATAAATGCGAAAGTAACTCTGTCTGTCTGTCTGTTACTCAATCACGCCTTAACTATTGAACCAATTTGCATGAAATTTGGTATAGAGATATTTTGATACCCGAGAAAGGACATAGGATAGGTTTTATCCCGGAAATCCTACGGGAACGGGTTTTTCTTTGAAAACGCGGGCGAAGGCGCGGGCGGAAAGCTAGTATTTTAATACTTTAGGTGTGTCCAGTTCAAGAAAATCAAAATGAACTTAAAAGATACTGATCTGTATAAAACTAACCACATTACGAAATGTAAACCAATCAAACATCAAAACAGAAACAAAGATCATTTATCAATTTGATGAACATCAGAACCGAAGCGCGGAGAAACTCGATGTGGAAAATCTGCGTGTGTTCCGATGCCAAAGCGCGACACTGATTTTCAGTGGCCCCAATTCAGCATTCAAAACATCCCACACATTTATTCACATCTCACGTGTGACCAATCACACCGGTGACCTGCAATCGGAACTTTCTCACAATGCTCTGTATCGGCACAGTATCGGCTTGTGCCCGATGCGGTCGATTTGCACTCCGCGACCACAAGAGCCGGGGCGACCGACCCCATCATGTAATGCGATATGAGCTGAACCAATTTGTACTACTTTTGTACTACAAGAGGTTTTACTGCTACACAGTATAGTAGTGCTGCTTTTATCGCTGAACGCTATAAAGTAGCAGAAAACTTTGTGTGGCTAAGAATATGCGATAAGATCTATGCAAAATGGTTTCGATATTGTGACTTTTAGTTAACAGTATATTAAATTGGAAATCTAGGTATTAGGTTATCCAGCGACACCAAGAAATAAAATTATCCATTTGAAAAGTATTATTATTCAAAAACTTCATAAGTATTCCAGTGACTCCTTTTGTATTGTCTGTCTGAATAATGCATTTGTGTGTCAGTATATCGATAACCGTGCGGTGTGTCGTGACGCTCATTACATGCATCGGTGTATGAAAGAAAACATGAATGGGTCATTAGGGAAGGCACATCTAACTATTCTATTCATCATGAGATTCATGACAATCTTATACTTGCGTATGTACCAACAGGATAAATTAGATCAAAAGATTTCATATTTATTTCTTCACAGACCTCTATAAGAACATAAGAATAAACCAGAGAATATATTTCATAAATTACCATATGCGAAAAGAACTATCAAATTAGTTGCAGTAGAAAGGAAGGGTATACCTAATAGGAATTTCCTTTCTCGGACCGACTACCTACATATTTATGTAATGTAATGTGTATTAGGCGCCGGTTCTATAGAAGCTTATTAAGTGAGTTTCGCAACTTCCTTGGTTAATCTATATCCTTTGTTAATGTTAGCATTGGACAATGAATCCTAATAGAATTATTGACGTCTTAAATCATACCATGTGGCTACAGACTTCTACTTAACTAAGCATTTCTTAATGAAAGAAACCTACAAAGTACGTACTATATTGGTTAGCTGGAAATGTCTTCCTTCATTTAACTCCACACAGTAACACTGGTTCTATATTTAACCCTGGAATCACCATGTCACATGAAGCGGATTTGAAATATCGTTGTCTTTAAGCTAATTGGATCTGAGACATGCCATTTCTTCTGCCATTTACAGTTATGAAATCATGTATAATTTATGGATAATAAATAGCCTTTGTTCATAATTTTCAAATAACTACTCTCATATATTACGCGTTAAGAGAAATCGTTTTTATGAAGGCCTTTGAAACAAATTTTATTGAAATTAAACGTCTGTTTTACGTAATCCTGACTGTGTTTTAAAAGTTTAAATTATTCATTCTAAATTATTTTTACAGGCCATAAACATTTTTTGTGTGGTCCAGAATTTTTTTTACGATGATAATATTGATATGAATTTATTATTTTGAAACTCATTACGCAAAATTTTATTTCTGTTGTTCTTCGTGAGCTCAGTTTTAATTATTAACTTATTTATCACTGAATAATATTATACAGTAAATGATTACATAATATATTAAACGAGAATTCACAAAAACTTAATAATTTAAAAACTAGAGATATAAACAGACTTATTTAAGCTAAAGATGTTTATTCATTAAAATATTATAAGCATCGTTGATTCCGTTCTGGAGGAGCTCTTACCGAGTACAAAAGAATTTGCATCGTTATTGAGCGTTATTAGTAAGTAATTAAAACTTGTCATGACAAGACTTTCTCGAAAGTTCTCTCTGGCCAACTATAACATGTAAATAATATGATCTCATCTGCAATAATCACTGAAAGCGTAACGGAGCTGAAAACGAGACGAACAGTAAAAGTACTTTTAAATAGACAACATTTAACGCAATACCACATTCTAAACACGTATTCACTGTGAACTGATTCATTGTCAATTTTGCTAAAGTTTCCTGAATACTTCTGATACACATAAATAACAATAAAGAACTTAAGCTGTAACAGTTTCGATTCTGGTGATATCATGAGTATAGGGACTAACAAGAACTTTTAACTGGCACTATTAACCAACTATAATTTGTACGTCAAATTTTAATGTAGGGCTTTTAATCTCTTACAACACAAGATTAATTTCAGCCATTACAATGCAATCACTTCCACTATAATAGGTTTATCATAACCATCTAGATGAATACAATATACAGCATTATAATTGGATTAGAATTCACAACAGATGTGGATCGACATGAATACACTGAAACAGAAAGTACGAAGTTATTCTTTAAGGCGAGGGACGTTACACAAGCCCATCAAACTATAAAGAAGCAAATGACAGACAATTTAGAGTGATGTGAGATAAGTACGGTTTAAATGACGATGCATTTCATTAAGATCGACTTATAGGTGACTTACTATATCCGGCATCGTGTTTATTGGGTCGGAGCGGTTTTGGTTTAGATTGATTGGTTTCATGCGTAAGCAATAGACATTTATTATACATACAGACAGCAGTTTCATCATAAGAAAGAGTAAACACTAAACAATAAAACAAAAATAATCAAGATAAATGTTTGCAACAAAAATAGATTCGACTTCAAATGTAACGGCAATGGTGATAACTATGTCATCTCTACTCGTGTGAAGAACAATTTTATGCAACAAATACATTTACTATAAATTAATGGATCGAAGAAAGAATCAATCAAATTTTTAATTCCCACAGAAGTTCCCTTAAAAGAACATTTCAACATCCATTTCAGAGCAAGACACGCCTACAAACAGTCGGAAGTTGGAACGATATATTCTCAACTGAAACGTCCGATTCAGTCATTAGGTGTAACATTAATCGAAACAAAGAAACGGTCTATTAACTAGTTATATTATTAATTGAAACATGACGTGTGAAAGTATTACATTCGGCGCGTCGCCTCAGGTCCGGGCGCTGCAGTGCGCGTCCGTTCCGCTCGATCAAGCAATCGTATGCTTTACCTACTTGTTAGAGCTTGTATACAAATTGTTACCATTATTCACCTATCATCGCTTCAAATTGTAGATGTCATCAATGTAATTAATATTGAATGTTTAATAACATGCTACATTCTCAATGGTTCTATAATACGGTCTGCCGTTGGAACTGAGGTGCCCGACTTTAGTTTTCAAGTTAACGTATACATTTGTTTCAACGTAGAAACTAATGACTTGCTTTCAATATCTACACTGGAGAGCAGGGATGAGTTATAGGTTCTTCATTTATGTAAGCTACTTGTAATCCTTTCAATAAACATTACATTATCAGGATAATGATATAATGATGTAGCGCTTTTGTATTTAATGTATCTTCTCCTAAGTTTATATCCAGTTAAGTGCCAATAAATAACTTTATGTTATACTTAAACCTCCTTTGATGTTACATTTTCTTATTGCTTTCTTTTCGTTTTCTTCTCGTAACATTGTATTCTAAAAAAAACATTAATCAAGGGTAGATCTCAATTTATGATTTCCCTCTATTAATATCCATAGATTATATTATGCTTTTAACGAAAATATATTAATACGCATACAGTGTGCATTCTATTGCCAATCATTGTAATACCCGGCTTGTAGATCAAAGGTCATTTCGATTCCATATCAAACTGAATCCAATAGGATTATAATTGGTGAAAGCATGATCCCAAATTCGCGTTGCTAAAAAATTGCATACAATTGTAACAGCATCTCGTTAGAATATTCGTATCAATGCGATTTGTGAATGGTATTATAGATCATACAGTTGCAGACTTTCTGAATTGGTCAGTACAATGTAGCACTTGCAATACAACATGTGTGAAAAGGACAGCAATACTTAAGTTAGCTAATGATGGTGACGTAACACAGTCGACAGTTAATGATAAATGGCCGATCATAACAGGTAGATGAGACCTGTATTGCGTGATATTAAATAATATGAAAGGTTCATTATGTTACTACTTACTGTATGCAAATGTTTCCTGAAGCAGTTATATACAGCGTTATTCAAACTCGACTTTTACAAGTGCTAATGAATAGTCATTATTTTATGCTTCCACTGTTCGGAATGTTGCTTCTACCGGAATATTATTCTATATCTGACCATTCTGACTATAATTTTTATGAATCGATCGTCATCATTTACGTCATGAATATCCAATAACAAAGTAATAAATACAGACAAAACAAAATATAAACACTACATACATATTTAATGGTAAAAACATGTTCACCTCAGGCATTATCAAATGATTTATAAGTAAGATAATATTTCCTAGGTCTCGAAAGGTTCTATACACATGGATGTAAGCAAATGATATAATGTCACACGTTTTGTAAGCAAATGGTTATAATTTTGTTCAAATCGTTAAACGTATTTAAAAATCATGCAGTGTCCAGTTACCATACTCGTTGGCAAAGTCGCAGAATAAATATGGATTTGAGTCATGTGCGATTATTGCAAACGTACAAAATGTCAGTTTCAATTAAGGTTACATATAAGTAATGTAACGCTATTACAAATGCGGCACATTATTGCATATCGCATTTATTAGGTTTCCATGATAGACTCATTGACGGGGTGCTGGGTAAGCAAGAATTGGGTCGTGGGTGAATCCAATTATACCACCTAGCTGGCATGCAATAAAATATAAAGGAGTTTATAAATCACTGCCATATTCTATTGCACCCGATGTGGCTTCTTTAAACGACAATGACCCGCAACTTAATCTGTACAAAGAGACATTAGGAATGTAATAGTATCTCTGTATAGATACCTGAAAAAACCACAGAGGATGCTAATAATAATTAGCTTTCGTTTGAAGAACATAATAGTAATTATTTTATTATTGAAATTTTCTTAGTATACGAAGAATATATAACCGGAATAAAGAGCAACACAAGTAAGGTACACATAATGGCGCTGTAGAGAAGTAACGGGAGATTTTTTAAGAGGTATAGGATTTGATTTTCAAAAAAAACACAAAAAACTTGAAAATGTTGATGTAATCTATAATGGAATTGATAAAACGATCAATATAATTTAATGTTTGAAGATGATTTCATGCAAATGATGGCCGCGGCTCCAGTTTAGATGGCCCATTCGCAAGGCCTAATTTCGGCACACTCTCTACAACATATCGGCCGGTATATCACGAATACTTAAATGTTTCAATATTGGCTACCAGTGCGTCAATCGTTGCTGGTTTATCCCTGTAGGCATAAGAAATAGTCCAAAGGCGTTTGATCACGCGATCTAGGCGGCCAATCGACGGGCCCAAAACGTGAGATAAACTGTTCGCCGAAGGCGGCTCTCAATTGGGCTATTATTTCACGTGCCGTGTGGCATGTGGCACCGTCTTTTTGAAACCACGTGTGAGGCATGTCCAATTCTTCCATTTTAAGCAAAAAAAAATAAAATCGCCAATCGATGAAGTGCATCGCGCACTTCTTAACCGACTTCACACTCTCTTAACCGAGCATGCATTTTGATAGTAAAATTCAATAATTTGCAAGCGTTGTTCGTTCGTAAGTCGATTCATGGTTAAATTATAGACCAAACTGAACAAGTTTGATAAAGACACAAGACACGATTCACGCGTGATCTATCAAAAACAGTATTGCCAAAAAGAAACCAGCAAAAAAATCACCCTATACCATTTTATAGAAGTGTTAGGAGCATTTCCGTTACAACGGCCTGTAATAGAATGTATTGAATTACTTTAACTGTAGCCAGCATCGATGCGGTAATTGAGGACTTGTTAAAAGTCTGACCAATAAGTTTCAACCATTAACGCAGTTATGTCACCACATACCTCGCGGGTTGTTGATCTTTCAATGGCGCTAACTGCAATTTTTACTATCGACAAATTGCAAAATAATAGCAATAGACAGTTGCACAACGTCACTCCAATTTATTGTGAGTGTTGCAAACACATGAATGATACAAGAAAAATTCGGAAATAATTAATGTAATTTCGATATCGATTATTTTGGCAACCGGCCTCGGGTATACCAAACAATCGAAGAGATCGGGTAAACCCATATTGTCAACTGTCATTATGTTAGATATTCTATAAGTTAATTTCTGAATTCACAGTAGTGTTCTATAAGCTTCTTTAAAATATTAGTCGTAAACTATCTTATTATTTTATTAAAGAATCATTATAAAACGTAAAATATGTATGAAGGAGCAGACCAGATTTCAGTGATAACCAATTATTTAGGACATTGATCTTACGCAACTAATATAAGATTCAACATAAATTTTAATCGAATTCTGTCATCAAGCAAGCTATTTCTAATCATAATAGTCTGTTTATTTAAGGAATATCCACAAATTAGTTTTACACGGTACACCGCACGGACAAGGCGTGGAGACGATAATTATTAATGACTTAACCGCGTCTCTTACATCATCTCCAACGTCTGTTCAACTGAATATTGTTTTATTTTTGTATGCATGCTAATTACATAATATATTGTGTTTTAACGCATATGTTGTTACTTTCTCAAAAATTTCTCTTCAGTTTCTAATTATAAATTGTCTTTAAAGGTTACGCCTCATTATTTGCAACGCTTTAATTGTCATCTGCAACTTATTTTGCATTATACAATTCGGTTACCATTTCTTTGAGATTAACGCTTTTTACTTATCTATTTCTGAATGCAATATTTTATTCAATTTAAAATTCTCCCACGTACTAGCAAATCTAGTTAAAGAAAAATCTCATGTGCTATTCGCGACGCACTTCATCATACTTTTTCAATTAATTACATTGATTCGCGTCATCTGAATCGGTTGTGTGAAATGATATACCTATCACGATACGAATCACTAAGTAAGTAGGGCGTTGATTTAAGTACCACATATATTGTTAGATTTAACGATTCTACGCGACTGTGTGAAACAGTGCCTAATGACCGAGATTACTAATAGATAAGTTGAAAACTTGTGTAATTTAGAAAAGAGAACGGTTTTCCTGTAATGTCTAGTACAGCGCCACGGAAGCTTGTTTGGAAAGGTTCTTAATTACCAGGCAATATTGTACAAAGACATCTTTATTCACTAAAGACCTATGCCATAATTCACGAAAGGATTAAAGGGTTAAAATCTAAATATAGAGCATCAACCAAAAATTACGTTACCCCCTACATGAAAGGCGAACATTAAGATCCCGATAAAAAAACACAACAAATCAACAATGAAGAGAAGCAACGCGCGCCTCACAAGTCTAATATTACCACGTCCCCAGATGTTCCATCTAAACGTCTAATTTCATACTTCATTTTCGTATGACCGTGAAGGAGCAAAGCTTTCTCCATTATATTTCGATCTCGTTGTTGATCCGGTCGCTGGAGTGACGTAAGTAGCCCCGGGTGTCGCTCCAGCTATTAATATGTAGCACGTGCGTCTATTTCGTGTTAAGGAGGGCATCCTGTTTTAACATTTCAATTTACATGTATATACAAAAAACGATCACAAATGTGAAACGTAAACAGTTTTTATTGAGTCCCGTTTGCGTATTTCTATCGCGAAGCCGGGATGAGATGAACGTTTGTTTTGAAATGATTTGCGTGTTTGTCTAGAAGTAAAATATTACTGCGCCCACACAATAATAAATCTGAATAATAAAGAGATTTACCAGTGAAATAAGAACTATAAAAAATATTCTCAAAACAACGCTTTCTATATTATACCGATACTGATATCCCGTCAGATGTTCTGTCAATCAATCTTAATAAATCAAATTGATTAATATTTTACTTTCGCTTTTAATTGATGCATTTGATACTATTCTATTCATTCTTTAATCAGCAGAACTATACTAAAAGTAAAATGAAACATGAACGAAAAATTACAGTTATAAGTTTGTTATAAATGTCACTCTGCAACATGTATATTGTATACCACTCGACCACTAATTTCCTTCCAACAAAAAACTCCACTCGAATACGGTTAACTAATTTGCTCGAGTTGTCCAAGAATACCCCGAGCATGTGGGTGCCAACACGGATGCGTCGGGTGACATTAAGACAATGCGGGTTAATAGAATATACACCCCGCCCCACATTCACTGTGAGCCATGCAGCATTCCCATCATGTGTTGTACAGACTGTCCATTGAACAATATGAAATAGTCGAGCTAACTCTGTGGTGTACTCTGACCAAATCTCTGACCATTTTAGTACATAAAAGTGTAGTTAAAAAATAACATTACCAAACTAACGAACTAAACGTGAGCATACACGTGCCCTTCTGACCTATATGCTTATGTTAAATAAATACATTCCACAAAGTATTACTTAGCATGACAACTTCTGAAGCCAGTAATGAGATTACAAGAATATCTTAATAGTAAGAATTAATGGACACGCGAAAACAGTTCTAATCAGATCAATTAAAGATTACCGCAAATGCTCTTACTTTTTGCTCACACACATGATACGTAGGAATGACGATCGGATTTCAAAGACATGCTATATTTTGTATTAACATAATTATTGAACTATGCGACGTTTCCACATTATTTGGATATATTTTTTATACTAGCATTAAAGAGACTATTCGAATTATTTCAACAAAGTATATAAATGGAAAGAATGTAGCTTTGAGCTCTACTAAATATAGGAATATGGTAGCATGAAGTTAACACGGATTAGTAATTATTGATATAATCATTATAGTATATCTATCATTGATCTTTGGATATGCGGAAACATTGTAATTTGTATCACTTTGCCTTGACGCAAACAAATCATTTAATCTAAAGCGAAAACTTGACAAAAGATTCCTAACATTGTGTAACTATGTAACGACTGACCATTACGTCATTACATGTTAAGGAAGAGCTAAAATATACAAGTGACCTATGCAGACCACATCTGCTAAACATGCGATGACGCTGCCAAAAAGACACGCATCTGAAATAGGTAACCTGGTTTCTCTGCCAAGTGATAGCATAGCATAGCACCTTATCTCTGAGCAATTTAAACCTTTTCAGTATATGCCAGAATCGTAAAGACACGCTAAAATTGCTCGTTGTATAGATATCGTGAGCTTAATTTGACCCAACGGCATTTTTAAATTTCACTTTTGTTGTTTTGCAACTTGTTATTGACGGAGAAATATTTGTATTCGTTATTTGCGTATCGATCAGTGTACATGATCTGTATCTCATTATTGATGTAAAGCAATATTCAGGAAATATTTTGCAATTATTATCAATCTCGTCTGACACCCCGATATTAATTATGAATTAGATTTATATGAATCACAAAACCACAAAAGCTAAATTATATTTATCATAAAAACGTTGACCTTCACACGAATTTTAATCTATTCAAATGCATAATCGACATTTATTTTTTAGCTGCTTTACAGCTGAATAGTTTCAACACCAAAGAGTCAAATACTTTTTGTCAAACGAGCCAAGACAGCAAGTACATATTCTTATGTAATATGTAGGTAATCATGCATTTTGAAAACAACATCCGTTACCTCAAAAGGACAAACAACATTGCATTTGAGCAAGAACAAAGAAAGTCAAACACTTGTCCCTTTCACGTAACACCATGTTTACCGTTAGACAATCGCGTGGGAAGACAGTACGAAAGAGGTTACATAGAAAGCAGTATCTTTACCATTTCGGATTCGGACATTATGACTGGAGTTTCGTAACATGCTCGTACTAGTATAGATTAGAGAACACGGACCCCCGATATGGTTATTTGAAAGTCTAATTTAATGCGTGGTCTTGTATTTATGAGGTCTGTATCTGTGGGACCATTCATGGGATCCGGTAAGTTTTTATCGTTCTAAGAGGACTCGATAACTGTTTGAAGGCCATGTAAGAAAATAGCGAGTTGAAGTCTATAGTCCGAAGCATGTTATATTGGGGCTTTTTTTTACTCATATATAGTTGGGTTGTTGAGGAAGTGATTATGAGGAAGAGGAGGAGGAAGAGGAATTTTCACACACAAATTTAGAGGATGCGGATGAGGAAGAGGATATTTTTTTGAGGAAGAGGATGCGGATGAGGAAGCGGAAGAGGAAGCGGAAGAGGAAGCGGATTAGGATGAGGATGATAGGAAATTAATAATCAAAATTAAAAAACAAAAACTTTTAAAATTAAAAATTTAAACAAAAGCCATTCTCCTGTCTCTACATATTGATGTTTAAGGTTAGGGGAGGTTAGCTCGCCCGATCGCGAATTTACAAAGCCTGTAAGTACAATACTATTTGAGTCACGAGCCGGACTCAGATGAGCTTTTGTTTATGCATATTACTCGAAAAAACCCACAGAAAAAACCTAATCTATATCAGTGCCAGAAGCGACATTAGGTGATTTCCACAAAAAAAAACTGAAAAACTGGTAGATTTTATTATGTAAGCTTAAACAACTTGTTTGTTTTTTAATTTAAAATGACTTTTGACAAACATTATTTGGTAAAATATGTTTCTTCTGAGTATGAGAAAAAATGTTATATTATTATGTTTAGAGATAAGTGTTAGGCGCAGATATAAATATGGCGGTATGACTCTACTCTTGTTCGTTAGTAGAGTCCGACTCGTAACTCAAATACATACATAGTTTAAATAGGCTTTGTAAATTTGCCGCCCGATCGGATCAGCATCCTCATAAATATCCTCTAAATTTTGAGGAAGCGATAGCGGAAGAGGATTTTTTTATTTTCATTTTTGAGGATGCGGTAACGGTTGAGGAACCCAAAATATTGCGGAACTTCCGCATTATGAGGAAGCGGAAGAGGAATCCTCAACAACCCTAATATATAGGTATTCCAGTAGATCTTTATGATGCTTTAGTGTCCGTTCGTAAATATCAAAAATTCAGTTCATAGTTCTGTAAATCATTGATGTGGTTATGAATTACTTGTTAACATTAACTTACAATGTGCATTATAGACAAAGTCGTTTTATGATACATGCAATGCAATTCAAATAACATAATTAAAACATAACTCGTATTTAAGTAAGTAAATCAGGGCCCGTAGACAAAGTAACAATTAAAAAACGATAACGAAGTTAGAAAAGGAAAAATGTATGGGATTGACATTAGATAGACCACGTGATTTAACGCGGCGTCAATCCCATACATTTTTGCCTTTTCTAACTTCGTTATCGTTTTTTAATTGTTACTTTGTCTAAGGCCCCAGGTCATATCTTCAATTAAAAATACACCAAAATGTAAATTTAAATGCCAATAATAAAACCTTAATTTAAAACACACAAGGTACGGATTACGGCTCTATGAAGCTATAATCGTATAGGAGCTACCAACGTTGACAAGAGAGCATTTTAGTATATGTAGTTGGTTCTTTGATATACTGTTCCTCTTGCTATTTCGGTTAGAGTCCGGGCTGTCTGGCTGGTCGCAGTGGTTGCGTTTATTAGAGAAACAGTATATCAAAAACCCAACTATACTAAAATGACTTTTTTTAAAACGTTAATAGCTCCCGTACCATAATATTGTACAATACAACAAAGCCAGGGTCTAAGTCTTTGTTTACGCTAAACCACCTGTTATTATTATGAAAACGAACTTAGAGAGTAGGATGCGAATTTATTACAAGGTCTTCAAGGCTACAAACCTGTTCTATTATACACTATTGGAATGACACAATCGCACAGTTTACGGACCTAACATTAAATCTGAGTTTAAACCGCAATTAAAGTATCTACGAATTTATACTAGCTGTGTCATGCGGTTTCGCCCACGGACAAACCACTAGCATACCATTTCATTGCCCATTTCAACCAAATAAGTACTGCGGTTTATCCTTAAAACTTAAAAGCGTTACCCGATAGACATAGGTAGATAGAATGTAAGTGTAGTAGTATGTTATTTATAATGTATCTGTTTTATATCTTGGGATATAGAGAACGTATGAAAAAGGGTTTAACATTTTTCCAAAGCGAATCCATTTTTTATGAACACGGCTGACATAATACCAACGTGAAAACAGATAACAATAAAGATATTTCCGTTGCAACAAAAACATTAGTTTTTGCTATCTTCACACTAACTGTAACCATAATTACCACCATTACCATTGATGTTCTAAGCGCAAGGTGCGGATGCCAAAGTACTGAATACATGTTACATGCGTATGTTGACATATAGATAACAATTTTTAATACTTAAATTTCAATACTTAAAAAGGTCACTGTAAAATTAGAAACGAAATCCTGGGATACTTATTTTTCAAGAGAACTTAGAATACTACTTATCATCACTTACATAATTACATATTTAAAATTGCACAAATAAATAAACATACTCTACCATTTCCGGACCAACCGTTGTTTTGAAAGAATAAAATACTTATATAATTTTCCCAATAAACTGAGTCAAGTTATAAAGTATACTGGTGTATCTTCCCTTAGAGGATTATACGCAATTTCTTAGTTCTACATTTAACCCTATACTAATATCTAATCCAATTACGGGAATATTACGCATACCGCTATTATGCACAAACTATACAGGGTGTCCCACTATTGGTATACTAAGCGCGAAGGGACTTGTAGTTTTGCATACACTGATCACGTAAAAAATACTTAAACAACAAAATTACGTCAAAAATTTTTTGCCAAATTTTTTTCTAAAAACCATGTTTTCTTCTCTAGCTTCGCGCAGCCAGCATATACCGCTTCGCTAATGTGAGCTTTTGTCTATGAAAACATAATCTTAAACAATAACTCACGTGCTGGTGGCAAAGTTGGGCGGGTTGCTTGTTAGGGGTGTACACATAGAGTTTTAAGAATCCATCTATTTGAAAAAAAATGCGTCTGGAATTTTTTAAGTATTTTTTACGTACTCAGCGTATGCAAAACTATAACCTCCTTTGAGCTTAGTATACCAACAGTGGGACACCCTGTATATTATATTACTTAGTACCTTGTATAAGTATAGTTTTAATTTTATGAAGCCAGTTAATCATAGTTAAATGCACTGACCATGCTTTATCTGTGGACTTAACCGATTATACAATAAAGTTATTTTTGTTACCTATACATACATAATTTCTACAATAACAGAAATTTCGTTTTCGGTTGAAAAAGGTTCATTTTCGATTAAGAAAGATTTAAGTTTAGTAAAAACCTGAAATAGATGACTTTTTTTTCACATTTTGAATAATTTTACACGATACAGAAATCTAAGCAATTTAGACTAATTATTATCTTATTAATACGCCATTAAGCCACCTTAAACGACCTTATTTAAATAAACATTTTGGCACATGCCATCATCATAAGCTTTAATGTGCTTATTTAATTACCCAACAACGTAGAGCATATAAAAATAAATATAATTTCCACAATTAAATATTTCGTAGGTATACATTTGCTACTCTTACGCAAAATATTTTCCCACGTATGCGTGATGACAGGTAATTATTGAAGACATGTTTCGTGGATGTAGATTCTTATTGTTTACAATCGCTGACTAATCTCGCATTGTAAGGTTCCAGGAAGATAGGACACGTATCACAGCTAAGAATGTGGATCCATAAACAATTTATATGGAAAAGGTATAGAGGATAATCTTATTTTGATACCTTCATGGGTAGATATGCGTCAGAACTCTCTGAAGTTAAATTCGAAGTTTTAAAGGGTAAATAATGTTACACTATTACAATTATGTTGTAGTGTGCTTTGCTTCACTCTGTTTTAAATTTTTTATTAATATGTATAAGCACAATTTCTATATTTGCGAAGATCATCGTTATTATCAAATTCAAGTAAAAAGTAAATTGAACACTATTTATCACGTTAAAATGCATAACCAAAAAGTATAATCGATTCTCCTCCAGTGTAAATTTTATACGTAAAGGGACTTACTGGTTTATAATTATTCTATCAAACACAATATTTGAGTCCATACACAAAGTTGTAGGCGGTTGTAGATCAATTGTGTGTACCCTAAGTGTGTATAGGTATATTAAGAAGAGCTGGCACGTCAACACATTTACACATTGCACATGTTAGGCCGGGAGATACTGACACAAAATTTCGGGTCATTTGTAACAGGATGGCGGTCTAGAGGGGTCTTAGTACGCAATGACAAAAAGAAAAATGATGGTCAGAACGCTGGTACCGGCGGACTAGTCGCGTGGGCGTTAGTCACACTCGTCGGATAAATAGCGAAAGTCCAACGATTTGTAACACAAAAATTTTAGAATTTACCGATAGCCCTTAAAAAAGATGTAGGCGGTAGTGTCATGCCATACTTTTACGATGTGACTTATAGTCCGCCATACCGACGTGAATGCGTTGATTTAAAAAAAACAATTCAACCATTTGTACCGGGCTCACTTTTGGACAGGTAACCATCGTCGTGCAGCCATTTACTAAAATCGCCATGCCATACTTTTCGGACGATTCCAAATGGTCGCTATACCGCGGAAAATCTGCAAATTTTTGAATTTTTTTTTCTCGCCAAACGATTTGTACCACCCTACATTTTTTTTTCAACAACTCCTGAATGATTATAAATAGAAGTGTGATAATGCCATACCTGTGGGAGGTGGCGAATGTGTATAAGATTTTTTTCTTATTGTAAGATTTTATTCGTAGTTTGAACGATTTGTAGCAGTATGGCACTAATTTTTCCCTCTATTAAAAGTATGGCAAATATAATAATGGTCACGTTGCATCATATACTTTCCAAAAATGCCGTACTGGTACAAATCGCCAATTCTTTTCATTTTTTTTACGTCTTGGCTTAAGTCTTACAATCATCCGCCCCATGTTTGTATTCTGCGATATTTTTTTCTAGGTAGAATTGTATACAAACAAACAGAATATAATGATCCCATACTGTAAAAAATTATTTTACGTATTGTACAGTCGTATTTTTGAAACGTGACGAATAAATTAATTTTTCAAGTATGGCAGCACTTTTTCCCCCTACTAGAAGTATGGCAAATATAATAATGGTCACATTTTATCAAATACTCTCCAAAAATCCAAATGCAATACTGGTACAAATTGTTTGGCGAAAAAAATTTTTTTTTTGCAGATTTTCGGCGGTATGGTGGCCATTTGGAATCGTCCGAAAAGTATGGCATGGCGATTTTCGTAAATGTCTGCACGATGATGATTACCTGTGCAAAAGTTAGCCTGGTACAAATGGTTGAATTGTTTTTTTTTTTTAAATCAACGCATCGCGTCGGTATGGGGGGCTGTAAGTTACACCGGAAAAGTATGGCATGACACTACCGCCTACATCTTTTTTATGGGCTATCGGTGAATTCTAAAATTTTTGTGTTACAAATCGTTTGACTTTCGCTATTTATCCGACGAGTTCGACTAACGCCCACGCGACTAGTCCACCGGTACCAGCGTTCTGAGTTCTGACCATCATTTTTCTTTTAGTCATTGCGTAATAAGACCTCTGTAGAACCGCCATTCTGTTACAAATGACCCGAAATTTTGTGTCAGTATCTCCCGGCCTATGTATGTGTCATATTTTGCAATTGTTTATAAATACAGGGTGATGTAATTGGTGTAGTACGAATATCTAAAAATCTATGAAGAATTTTGTGATACAGTAAATGGAAGAATTATAGACTATTTTACAGTATTTAATAAAATCATTTAATTTTTTGTTCATTTTCATTAGAAATGTCAATTTTTCTCACTAAGGTGGAAATTTGGATGATAAGGATCTTGTTAGAAAAATATAAATTTTGACTAAAATCGGCATTTTTTTTTTCAAAAATCAAATTACTAATTAATAATCAGAGTTATCACATTATTAAAAAAACGCCCGTTATTTAAATCATTATCAAAACAACCATCCGTGTGTTGGGAGTAAGCGCACGTGTTATTTGTATTGTTTTTATGACCTGAAATTTAATTATTATTTGATAATTGAATGATTACTAATACTTTTATCCAATTGATTATTATTAGAATAAATAATTAACTTCAACTGATTTACTTTTAAATTATAATTTTACAGGTAAATTATGAGAGCTTTCATAATTATATTTGCATATATTTATCTACAACGCACCATATTACAATTCAAGTCTAAAATGAAACTAGAGTCGCATTTATTTTTGAACATACTGTAAGTGAAATTGCATAAGTGTGAGTACTGTGAACATGCCAGCTTTCCTTAATTGACCGATACCAATCCCAACGAGAGCATTTTTATGCGTACATAAAGAACGCGCTATAAATTGCCTAACAGATTCATGAAAACTCCGTGTCGGCGAATTAACTCATAAATCAGTTAATGGCTTCCCTAAAACGAGCGTACAGCAGCAATCCTGAGATAGCAACGCTATTAAGGCGAAATGAGACCCAAAACATACGTTTCGAGCGCACGGAGAATTAATTTTTTTCTTCAAAAACTTTGAATTTGATTTTTTTTATTTATCGATTTATTTAATTGAAGAGTTTGTTTAGTGACGTTTGGGAACCGAAACACGATTGACAAAATTTGCCTCGATAGAAAAACGTTGTGAAGTTGGCCAAAAATTAAACGGAGAATCAATTTCATTTGGACAATAGTAAAGTAATATCAATGAAATTTTATCCACATGCACTTCCATTCAATTCTTGAGGGACGTACGGGATTAGATTTTTCAATTAATACATCAGTAATTTAAAAAAAATATATTTATAAACTATGAGCAAAAAATTGCGAGCAGGCCGGTCGCTTCCGCCGTTCCGCCTCCTGTTAGTCGACGCCAACGCGTCTTAGAGAGCAGTCCTGTACAACTTTTTCGCGCGGTGCCGTTGTCTACTCGCATACGTGATTTAGTGTTAGTGTTACTAAAGTTTTTCATAAACATGGTGAATTTTGGTGGCCAAAACATTGATGATGAGAACATTAGGAAGAAAATGTTGCGAAGGCAGATGAAGAAACTACAGTTATTGAATCTAAATAGGTAAGTTTAATGTTTATCATGCTTATTTATATTTATTATGTCTTTCGGTCGAAATCGCGACCACGAAAAATCCGATGTGCAGCTTGCAAGCCAGGACGCAATAAAGACACGTTAGTCTTTTAGACCAACCATGATTACCAGAAACTGATGTGGATCTTCAGACAGTTTCACATAGTACTTTTTTTGTGTAAGTTTATTCTTATGTCATTTATTTATAAGTCATAAGATTAAAGATAGTGGAATATTTCAGACTAGTGTAAGTTATCACTGACGGGTAGGTAATTACCAGTGCGATCAGAAACAATTTTTTTTCAACCCTATTGCGTATAACTTTTTTGTTTTTTTTTTATTGTATTATAACTATTGTCTGAGGTCTTTCACTGCACCGGTAATTGTAATTTTTTTACTTATTAGATATCATGCTATTTTAGGCTTATTGCTGATCTACTAACAATTCTATACACATGTGAGCAATCCCAAGACAAGGATTAGATCTAGACAGGACTAGATACAGGATATTTATTTATACATAATATATCAATTCGAATGAATGTATGTATGAGTAATTTTTAATTTGTTTTTATGAATACTATTTGCATATTATGCATAAGCATAATTACTTATAAGTTTTATATAAAAAATATTTGAAAAATTTGTAGTTATGTAACTATGATGCCGACAATCGACTTTTTTACGAGCTAGGATAATAGAGCGATAAACGAACGGACACAGCTGCGAAATTTTTTACTAATTTTTATAAAAGCACTTGTTATAATAATTGCGGTCAACCGTAAAATTTTGCAAACAAAAGAACGATTTTCTCAGAAAGTTTGGTATGTATGACGCCGACAAACGAGTTTATTACGGGCTAGGGTAATAAAGCGACAAAGGAACGTACACAGCTGTGCAATTTTTTCTAGTTTTGATGACAGTATCTTTATAATACTCGTGGTATTATAAGAGGTATTATCAATTAATTTTTCTCCTATTATAACTTATTATGGTTGTTTCAGCACCTCAATGTACAAGGATAGCTCAAAGTAACGGGCAAGAGACATATTTATTTACGGAACATGGAGAAGAAGTCGTATCAAGAAGATAAACATTGGAACAATAAAATGGTAACAAAACCAGTATATCAAAATGTCGGATATATTTATTCAAAAATAATCAAAATTGTAAATAATATTTTTTTGTCTATTATTGTTTTTTTTTTTCAATAAATATGATATAAAAACAAAAACCCGTTTTTTAAATCTTTTAAAACCGATAATAATGTAAAAAAAAACAAACGTAAATAGCATTATTCTATTATGTATTTTTATTATCATACTAGCGGTCCGCCCCGGCTTCGCCCGTGGTACATGTTTACGTTTTCTCTACATAAGAACCATCCTCGTACTTGAAGGAATATAATAAAAAAAAGAATTATCGAAATCTGTTCAGCCGTTCTCGAGTTATGCGCTTACCAACACATTTTGCGATTCATTTTTATATATGTACATATAAGATTGTACGTAAAGTCCCCATGTCGAAAACCTATAAAATTTGTTTACAAAGATTTGCAAATAAGCTAGTAACGTAGGTAGCGACAATTCTAACAATAACAAATAATTACATCATAAAATAATTTAGTCACAAGCTCATTTTTTGTAACCAGATTTGTACCAATTAAAAATCGACCTTCGTGCAAAGGAACAAAGGTCGATTTTTCTACTTCGATGGGCCCGGCAACGAAAAGACGTTGCCGGATCGCTTTACTCAGCTTTAACCGCGCGAATATTATGAATATAAGTAAAGTTCATTGAACCTCCGTTAGTTCCGTATGTTTCCGTCATCTATTTAGTTGTGTGGCGTGGCGAGGGGATTTTTGTGAAGCGTCCCGCGCGCTCTTATGCTCCACCCAGGGGGCGTAGCCCAAAAGGTGCACAAGCATGATTGTATTTCGTCTTAAACCCACCATCTGTTTCTTAAAACTGCAGTTGCATTATTTATATTAAATTAGAAAAGTTCCGTGTCCATTGAGAAATCAGTGTGTATTGTGAAAACTATAAGGCTATGTGAAAATATTTTGGTGTAACAAATAAGTAGTGAGAAATATGTTTTATTTCGTAAGTCGGTCAATCTAATTCATAACCGTGTGCCTTTGGGCATGTGTATAGGGACGCTTTTACAATGACATTTTTTATAAACATTTGACCAACATTAGGTTTAAAAAACGGACCCAAAAATCTTTAAACGATCTGACCCAAGGTAATTTATCGACAGAAGAAGAAAGAAGGCCGATACAGAGAAATTTTAGCACGTGCCACACGTATAAACAAAACTATATATGTACATATATGTTTTTAATATGCTAATGAACGAGTTAGATGCCCCGGTTTCGCGCGGCATCACTGACTACGACCGGATGGTTCGCTGCGTAGTTTTTATAGCGATATTATCTTAATCGTTGACATAAAGCCGCGGCATTTTAGAACTATTTACATCATATTATATTGTTGTTAAAAGGTTTGTTTATTTACGCAGCGCACGTTATGAAAACTTACAACACACGAGACCCCAAGTTTGTATGCTTTCCATAGAAATCATTCGGATTTAAATTTAGGTGGTAAGTACGTACTAATTGTGCCATCTATATTTCTTCATATTCCTTTATGTATTGCTTGTAATTATTGTGAATAGACATACCAATCTACAATTTAAGATTACCACCGATGTCGAGTTAGCGGAATGTTTTTTGCCATTTATTCTATGCAATACAGATAATAGTTCCAACTAATCAATGCGAGATTATACCGTTGGTCGTCGATTAACAGTGAACTAGCACGTGTCACGCGGCTAAACATTCGTAGATATATGGATATATTAGGTCATGGCTGTTGTCACAGTATTGATTAGTTAAATTATTTATTTTACTTCATAGTTATGTTTACTGTAACCACTTGTTATTTACATTAGTGTGTTGTACCGGTGTTCTTTTCTACATCGTAGAAAAAAATATCCTGTTATGTATTTGAACACATGCAATATTTACGATTGGTAGACTTTGACAGAATTTTAATATTCTCTATTACGATTTTTTATAGAAAGTTATAATTCAGTGAACAATTGAAAGGTAATTAAGAATGTAGGAATTCCTATTAGAATTACGTATTTTTTCGATTTTTCATTGTATTTCTATTCCAGTGCTACCGAAGCCTTTATAATTATAAGACTATCTGACCAAATCTAACGTCCATGAAACACAGTTACACAGATCGATAGTTACGTTTCTAAACTCACCATTTCCTTCTTCAAATAAACGAGTTGTCCATCCAGATCAGTGGGCGGGGCTTCGTCACTTGTCGGCGACGGCTCCTGCATCGGCTCCCCGTCGGCAAAGCCGCTGAGACTCTTGGGCAGTGGTGGTAAACCTTGCAGCGACATCGTGCTTATTGCTTTGAACTGCTTGCGTAGTCTGAAAGGAAGGTGACGTTATAGGGAATCATGGTTGGGTCATGTGATGCTATAGTTGGACAGATAGAGGCCTTAAAAGCATTTTATATTGGTACAAATGTAAAAAAAAATGTAAAGTAATTAGGAGTTAATAATATAGGTAGGTGGCTGTTCATTTTAGCCAAAGATAGAGCGGCAAACTATTATATCAATTAGTTAAACTACGAGCAATAATTAGGTAAGACTTGCAAAGTTCTATCGAGACCGTATGTGGTGATTTCGCATGTAAGACTAACTATTATAATTACTTCTAAATTGCAATTAAAACAACCATCACCTTACTAACAAATAAATGGCTAAATCACATATATCATATGTTTGATTTTAGTGACAAAAGTGTACAATTCTTCTCACTTATCACTTTTACTATTCTCGTGTTCAATTAAAAGTGATACATCTACCATTATATTGGTAGAAAATACCTAGTTAATGTACACACAAATACATAAATACGTCAACCGTCGACCTTTACGTAATTTAAGCAGATGTCTTTCCCATTTAAACAGATTAATTTATGGAGCTTGATGCATTAATTATGATCCAAGTATGTCCTTATACCATATGTTAAGAGTTTGTTTGAAATTCTATTTGAGTATATTTCTTTCATTGGAATTATCGAATTTATTGAGCTTTTAGTGTCGAGAAGGTTAAGATACGAATACGAAAAAAGTTAGTTTATTTTTATTTTACATATTTTGTACTGAAAAAGAAAATCTTTTGACTAATTTGACGTTAAACAAAGATTTGTGTGTGATTTGTTTTTCTACAAAGTTCTGGAGTACTTACATAATATAAAAATAGACGAATGACACAATTCAGATTTTCACAACCTTTATTAATAGTCCGGGATACATCGCCCATTTTTGCAAGTGATTACTATCAAGCTAATTTTTCGTGAGTAGCTTTATTTTGATGAGATGCCCAATAATTTCATGTACGAAACTCTCGATTGTGGTAGCTTACAGAGGTAACAAGGATAAAAATTTTTGATTTGACGGTTCTCAAATATTTATTACGCAATTTGTAGGACAATATGTCTGTTGAATTATATAAGTATTAAATAAGTGAAAATAAAAAAATCAGCTGGTTAGTAATCATTTATGATGACTTCGTTATCGATACACATTGGAAAGGGGGACTCTTTGATCAAACCATAGATTTTGTAGGACAAATATTTTTTCGAATAATTTAGATAATTATCTTGAGATTGAACAAAAAAAAAACATTCAGTTAGTAATTAATATTTGAGAACCATCAAATCAAAATATTTTATCTTTGTTTCCTCTGGTAGCTACCACAATCGAGAGTTTTATACATGAAATTATTGGGCATCTCATCAAAATAAAGCTACTCACGAAAAATTAGCTTGATAGTAATCACTTGCAAAAATGGGCGATGTATCCCGGACTATAATTATAAAATTTATTAAAATAGAACAATTTTTCTAGCATCGACTCTACATCTAACGTCAAATCACCTTACCTAACGTGCTCATAACCGTTTTCTTCAACGACAAAATCATAATAAGATTGAGAAGTTATTTATATCTACGCGACGTAGTTAAGACGCTCGGTAATCTACGCTAGACCTGGCAACCTTAGGAACAGTTCAAACAGAAAAGAAAACAACCGGCCATACAATTTAGTATCTACATATTATAGCGATTCCGTATAAATGCGTATTTCTAGGCTATTGAGTACGTTTGTTCGTTTCACGCATGCAGTGGCATGTGAGCTATGTAACATCCTAAACTGACCGGTTTATTCTATGTAAACATAAATGTATGCAAATGATTCACGGTCAGCGAGGTGACTCTTTTGGGTAAAACGAAGAAAAGGTAAAGCTAAAGGTTGTAAATAGAATCACATTTAAAAATATAACTATACTATAATCTATAAGAGGAAAAGAAACATATTTTTTGCTCGAAGTGAATCACACTCAAAAGTTCCACTGTTCGTTCACGCAGGCAGTTCAGGCATTACAATAATCATGGCAATTATTACAAGAGATAATTTTTATTTTGCAGGAATTTTTTGCGACCAGTTCCGCGTACACATATTTTAATATAGCTTAGGAATTTATTTTTAACCGCATGTATTTATTTCTTCACTATGTTTTTTATTTTTTCTAAACTAAGGATGTATAAAGGAAAAATATTGGTATTACTGATCACGGATCTAGATGCACTTATAAAACCACAGGGCGGAGCTTGTGTCATATTTTTGAATGTAATATTTAAAGCCCATTAAGACCAAAGCACGTGCCAATAATACAATTTAAATAAAATCGATAAGAAATGAAAAAGGTGTTGCAAGGCAATTTCTTTACTATCAACTGTGCCCATTATTCGAACTATTTATGTCGGCACGCGTTTATCCTAAACAGGCAGGTGGTTTAGCAGGTAACGAAACTGATTATGTTAACAGGTTAAGCTGCAAATGCATACTGTAAATTATAATTTATAATACAGGTGCAAAAAGTTGTCTGCAGCTGCTCTAGACAAACCCTTGAATATGGATAGAAGCTTTTGTGCACTAAGAATTCTTATCTAAATGTTTTGAATTATACCCGTAGTTTATCGTTGTGTGATATCTTTTTTGTCTCTTTGTGAATGACTAACTCTTTGAAACTTATAAGGCAGAAATCTTGTTTTTGATATTTGAGAATTATACAGGACACAAGCCTTGCCAGTTCACCTCCGTAAAGGTCGGATAAGGATAGGTAATTTTCTTTCAAAGGATTCCCATTTTTCTTTTTGTGAAAATGATCCGATGACCTTTTCGGAGCTCTATTTATCGCACTGACGATTTTTTACAATGCCTCAAAAGATTTTGAAATGTGAAAAGATAATACACACATATAATAATTGTCTAATATCTTATTGGTACTAGTACTAACATTTAAATAATTTGATCAGAAAGCTATAGGAAGAAAGAAAAATTTTAAGCTTAATGTTTTCTTTAATAGATGGATACTTTGTATACGAGCAAACGTCCAAGTATATTATTATATTTGGTTGTAGAACTTTTTGCACGCTCTAAATATTTGTGTCGTATATCACAAACTTCAAATTGGATCAAATATTTTGTTTGCTTTACACATACCTCTTGTGTTATGCTAAAAAACTAATTATATTATAGTTGCAACATTGATCGCGTGTCAAGTTTTTGCTAATTCAACTTTTAATACCCTAGATATTAATTTGTTATTATAATTTATACCTTAAGCGTCGGATTACATGTTAAATAAGCGCTACCTGTTACTAACTTACAAGGTCTCAGTTTCGTACGCCTACCTGGATTAGAAGAGTATAAAAATATACCTTTATTCTCGTATTAGTAAAGTGATTAAGAGCGTATTTATAAAATAGAAATAAGATGTAATTACTTTTTATATAACAATAACAATACGCTATTTTGATTGTGAAAATTCTAATTTAATTTGTTCCGAAGATACCGAATCTAACACGATATTAGAATTGGACATCCGGGTACATTTAAATCTGCAGTTTTAAGTAACTATTATTTTGCTCACCTAGATTTGAGATCATCGTCAACGATATAAGCATACGCTTGATCATATCCGTCATCCGTATTCCCGCTCGTTACAGACGACACCGCGTAATTCGGCTCCTCCGAATCAGATTCGCAATTCCCATTCTTCTCGCCATCATTATCCAACACTTCAGGCACATTGGATTGCGAATGCATAGTTTGCAGCTCATAAATCAGCATTTCGTGATTATTCATGTCCTTCATCATTCCCATTTCGGACGAGCCGCAGTCGTTAGTTAAATTCGTGGAATCTTTTCCTTTATCTATAACGGTGTTGGCTTCGTCTTTATTATTGTTTCTACTGGCGAGAATCTCAGAAATCAGCATCTCTGTTACTCGAGAAGTTTTTCTTTCAAGGGAATTGTTGTTGTTTACGTTTACGTCCCCTTTCGAATTATCGTTCTCGATTTGTTTATTTTGCATGTTATCATCGTTTAAACTTTTTTCTATACTAGTCTCGTTATGGTTAATTTCTTCTACAGTAGCGTATGGTGCTTCGGGAACCGGACTGCTGGGGACTGTGGGTTCTGCGTCTAAGGGTAGCGAATAGGGACTAACTTCCGGCTCAATTTTTGGTTTATTTGCTTTTAAAGAATTATTACTTATAGGTGTTGGTCTCATTGGTTTAATTTTAGGCTTAGGCGATAAAGGTGGCGGTGGGGCTTTACGTAAAGGTAATGTTTTTTCCGCGAAACTAGATGATTTCGAAACTTTGCACTTAGCATCCTGGTCTAATTTATTTGAAGTTGAAAGTGATCGAACTAATATTTGTTTACAAGTTTTTACAGCTCTAGAATTTAGGGATTCGTTCGACTTCTTAGTAGAAGAGGGCGAATTAACAGAGCTACTGTCACTGGAGCTCCTTCTGGAATTCTGCCCACTAGACTTCCTCTCATCAGATGAAGAGCTTCGATCACTTATCACATCTTTGATAAAAGACTTGACGCGTGCGAGACCGTTTTGCCTAGGCGACACAGAAGGTTTATTAGTACTGTTTCGATCTAAAGTTTTCGCTTTCGATGAAACCTGAGGGTTTTCATGCTTAGTGAAGGTTCTAGTCTTGGTTAAATTGGCCTTTGAATCGGCAACTGCTTTTCTCGTCTTCGCAAGCGCTTCTGCGACCATACTCTGACTGGGCCGCGGGGGTACAGGTGGCGGTCCCTTTATTTTAGTTGTTTTCATGGGGTGGGCGTTCGTCTGTACCATCAGCATGCTTAAGCGAGACGTCACTCGGACAATACTATAATAAAAAACACTATAGTATAATGAGCGCGATTACACTAGCATCACGTTAGTCACGACACACGCGAGATTCAGAGATTGCAGCGACGCGGCCGTCCCCGCTCGCGCTCTAAAACTGACTGCGATAAAAACGCCTTGCAACTTGTCGGCCACTCGATCCTCGCGGCTCGCTTAGTTTACGATCACCATACGACACTTGGGGGACATTGAAAACTACTATTGTCATTTCTTTTAGGGAACTTAACAATGTAAAAAAAATAACGCGGCGTACGACTGGAAGCACCAAGTCTTGTCGGCGTATTCTTCACAATAAAAACGAATGCAATACTACCGGTCGGTCGGTCACGGAATATTGCATGGCTGGTGCGGGCGCTACGAAAGCACTTAGTGGCCTATTGTTTTAACTCTGTAAACGTTACAGCTGCTATTTAGGAGAAGGTATCGTGGATATAATTAATGATGTGGGCTAATTGCTTTTAATTATATTTTACGAGTTTTCGCGTTAATGATACCTACTTGCAAAAATGAATTATAGACATATTATCGATTTTATAATTATACTTGTAGTAATTTTTAGGTTTTGTGGTACCTACTTTTTTAGGTACATATATCTGAATAATAATCAAATAATGTAGCTTAATACAAATGACCTTTTGAAATAGTACCAATTGCAATAATTGTGCATACATTTTATTTTATTTCTACTCTTTATAAAAATAATATAACATAGTAGCAGATCCGACATATTAATTACTTATATAATATATACTACTATATTATAAAAAACGAAATATATTTAATTTGTATGTTACAATCTATATATTATACAGTGTGTACGGACTCCGGACATGACATACCGATATTTAAAGGGGCTATTCTCCAGGTATTTTTATCGACAATTCAACCCCTCTACAGTCCCCTACTTCACCCCCCTCAAAATGGTTTTCGAATTTTTTAAAGTTCGTTATGTTTCATCACTCTTATCAATTAAATTTGTTTAGTGGTCCCTAGAATAACTTGTTATTGTTCAAATAAAACCAAATTTAGTATTTTGTGACACTCACTTTCGAAGTTATTACAATTTTCATAAATTCACTATCCGAATTGATAGGTTTGCCATTTTGAGGGGGGTGAGGTAGGGGACTGCAGAGGGGTTGAATTGTCGATAAAAATACCTGGAGAATAGCCCCTTCAAATATCGGTATGTCATGTCCGGACACACTGTATAAAACTCAAAGGTGACTGATATAGTGATCTATCAACGCACAACCCAAACCACTGGACGTATCGGGCTGAAACTTGGCATGCAGCTAGATGTCATAACGTAGGCGTCCCCTAAGAAAGGATTTTAGAAAATTAATCCACTAAAGGGGTAAAATAGGGGATGAAAATTTGTATCATGTAAATTTATCTTTTCCACGCAGGCGAAGCTGCGGGCAACAGCTAGTTTATTTTATATTTTCTAACAAAATGGCTATCTTCAAAAATCATATAGAGTACAGAAAATAGTAAACAATTGTTTATCGCTGTTAATACATAAGAAACAAATAAACAAACAATCCAATGGCGTAAAAAATACTAAAGGTGAGTACAATCTTAATACTATTATAAAGGCGAAAGTTTGTATGGATGTATGGATGTATGGATGTATGGATGTTTGTTACTCTTTCACGTAAAAACTACTGAACCGATTACAATGAAATTTAGCACACATATAGAGGGTAACTTGGATTAACACATAGGATAGGTTTTATCCCGGAAATCCCACGGGAACGGGAACTATGCGGGTTTTCCTTTGAAAACGCGGGCGAAGCCGCGGGCGGAAATCTAGTGTCTTATAAATGCATCAAGTAGTTTCATTGATGGACGAAATGAGTTGTTACAAAGCTTGTTCTTCATATAAAAGGAAATATTCTTAAAATTTATTTTGTAATATTTTTAAAGCACAATTTGAATACTAGCCAATAGAATACTTTATTTGATAATAAAATAGACAATTAAATTTCAAAATTAGTGAACCTTAATTATTTTTAGTCTGATTTTTGTAATAATTCTTAAAAAAAAACTAACCGATTTAAAATACCTGATCGAAAAAGCGTAAGACGGATGGATATCAAACATGCTCAACGTTAATAATCAAGTTTTCACTTCTGCCGGCACTCCCGGAGTGCAACCCGTCTTTTTTTTCTATAGATAGGGAAGCAAAAGCTAAGATGCGGTCTAAGATGATATGCGCTTCTCTAGTAGATACCGGTTTACTCTTCGCTTCAATTTTGTATGCATATGAGAAGCACAACACAATTCTATACCTTTTTGCTTGTGTGTCTGATAACTAGTTTAAATTTATGATATAAGTCCTTACGTTTATAAAATAACTCATGTCTTACTAATGCTATGCTGCAAATACATTTCACATATTTCGTTTTATGAATCATATTTTTACAGGCAGAGCGGTAAAATATATCAATATTACTGTTGTTAGTTAATATTGAGGATATAATGTAGAACTTACATCATTTAGGTACTTACCACTATATTTGTTATCAACACAGTGCTACGTACTAACTACATTAGAATAATAATGTCTAATCAGACTACATTACATTGGTTTTGATGTGACTCACCTTTACTTATTATTGAACTTCCAATCCTGTCTGCACATAGGGCACTGCTGTTGTGGCTGGGAGTGCAACCACTTCACAATACAGTGTATGTGGAAGCAGTGAGAACAGGCTCCCCACACTAGCGGGCAGTCGTCGCCGGGCAGCTTGCAATCCGGACAACAGCTATCGAAGGGCATGCGACAAATGCCGCAGTTGTCGTCGTTTGCTATCCAACGCCAAGTCGCAACACCACTCCAACCTATGAAATACAGGATTGAAAACACCAATTTGATGAGACAAAGAAAAGCGGACTTTTCATGAAAATACTCCCATAGATAACAAAGTTTTATTTGTTTGTACTAACTCTTAATAGTGACTTTCATGGCGCAATACAGTCACCATATTCTTCATCAACTCAACGTTGTTTTATTTGTTTTTGAATAAAAATAAATGTGCGAATTTTGGCACAAACAAAAAATCGTTAATATTTTTGTTTGACAACCACAGTCCACAGAACAAAGAATATACTACTCTCTGCCACAGAATAAAAATATGAAATGTCAATATCTTAGGTCAATATACAAAATGACATTTCACGTACCTATTTTTCATTCGATCATTTCGCTCGAATTTTAATGCTGAATGAAATTTTATTTTCTAAACTAATAAAAACACTATAAATTTATGTAAAGATAAAAACGGAATGGTACTTATAAGTATGAATTATTGAATCCCGAAATAAATATTTACCTACAAAAAAGAATGAATGAGTCTTGAGTACATCAACAGTTAATAAATTTTTAATTTTGCTTCAGATAAGTACTTCATTAATTTAAAAAATAAAAAATTGCCATATAATTTACCCTAAAAACATATCTATACTCTAAGCTAAAAACCACAGACATAGATAGACTACGCAAGTACCGCGATCTGTATGAAAACCAAGCGTGTCATATTTTTTGTACTGACCTTGACGCGTTATGACGTCACGAGCGCTTTTTAGTGATGGTAATTTCATTTTACGCTAAATCGATTAGGACGCCACTCGCGCGACGATTCTAGTATCGTCCTATCCCATCGAAGTAAATCGAAAGAAATCAGATCAAACTAGATCTATGTCTAAGAGGTAATTAAATAAATGAATCGTAATCGATTACTAAATCGATTCAAGACAGAAAAATGATAATTACCATAGACAGAGGAATGATAAAATAAATTTATAAACCTTTTAATATTCTCACAAGTAAACTAATGTGTTTTAGCTTTTTCTTACATATGCCCATTGAGTTACCGTGTACTACGTACTAGAGAGGCCATCGAAAGAAAGTAATGAAACTGTCAATCAGTCAATCTTTATGTACCGTTGCATCAATCCATTTTTCTTTTATGTTCGGGTTACTTGGAAAACTGAAAAAACAAACATAGTCTAAGCAATAAGGAGTTTTCTTAAAAAACTCCCAAAATGACACTTTAACTAATGGCGTCCATGTCATAATATTTATTTTTAGTACCTTTGTATTAAAATACTTAAAAGTTCTAGGTCAAGTCGTATTAAATGACAAAAAAAATCTATGCCTTTTTTTCTGAAAAATTGCTCCTTCAAATTATCATTTTTCTGTTCGATTATAAAATCGATTAGAATCGAGAACTGTTGCATCAAATGAACATCACTAACCACAAAATTGGACAGAAAAATGAGAACAGAAAAATGAGAAGACGCTATTCATTGCTTGTTATCATACGACTCGATCTTTACCGTGCCAAGTAAAAGCCGCAATGTATTCCGAATCATTTCGTATGATTTTGTATCCGTGTTTGTCACGATCGTTTTCCACAGATATTCTTTATTTGATTTTAAAATAAATAGTGCATATTCTGATTAGAAAATTACTTACCGGTGGAAGGAAACATCTCTGCTAACTCGGCCACTCACAGCTGTGGAGTTTCTACAGTTTATAACGGCGTAATTCGGCATTTTACTTTATTCAGCTTCACGTCTTTCCTTGGCGAACTGCAAGCGCGGACTGAGTGTAGGCCATCGTCAAGTAAGTTTCATAATCTTAGTTTGGACACGGGAAGTACATACACTCGCTTAGTCTATCTTGATACATGTCTGTGCTAAAAACCTTAAAAACTTATTAAGTAATTAAAGAAAAGTCATTCATTCACTTTGTTATCAATAATGCTCAAGAGCGAAATTTTTTATATCAAAAATGTACGATATAAACATTTTTAAAAAGTTTAAAACAAAGAAATAATTTAAAGTCACATTTAAAGTTTACAACTACGTGAATTTTTATTTTCTTGTGTTGCAACACATGCAATTTGTACTGTAGTTGTGTCATTTTTTGTAAATTGTAATCAATGAGGAACGAGGATTGAAAATGGGAAATGGGAATGATTTTTGATAATAATTTGAGATTTCGAGTCGCTTTTGATGCGTTGGAATATTTACCATTGTAAATATCGAATTTTCTTCACTATTTAGCTATATTTCTATATTTATAAGAAGTGACGGAACAAACAACAATGACCACTTTTGATTCTAAGTACGATGTAAGTATTTTTTTTAAATTAATTATTTGAGTCTTCTCATATTACTTATATTCAAAAAACAAATATTGAAACATTATGTTATCATTGTTATACTTTGTTCTAAATTCATTTGATGTCACTCTAATAACAGTTTAATTTAATACTCAAAATTTTGTTTTACTACTATGAAACAGTAACTAAATAAATAAAACGAAAGAAAGTGAGTCATCACTATGAAATGGAGTAAAAAATATATAAATCTTATTTAGTAACTGTACTTTTACTTTTAAATGGTTCAATTGAACTCACTCAAGATGACAAAAGCCTTATTTACAGATGTACCCTGCAGGGGATGTGGGGGTCGTGGAGGGAGAAATGAACATACCCAACAGAGGAGTACCCTCTGGTGACAGTATGGAGTTTAACACGCTTGATGAGCCAATTAAAGAAACTTTTGTAAGTATAGCCTACTTTTATTGCATTACATTGTTGTAGTTTAAATTTAAGTTTGTTTACTTCATAATTTCATGCAACCCTAAAATTATATTCAGATGAGATTTTTTTACTGTCTTGTTAAACAGCTATAAAATTCAACAACTATGAAAGCGAAGAAAGAATAAAGGTAAAACTGTACATTTTTGTACAAGTTACAGTTTAGCCAGAATAAATTCACTTAAACGCCTAATCAACTCAAAGGTTCAAAATTCAAAAATAATAGAACACTTTTTTTCCATATATATAAAGTTTCCACATTCAATTTTTTCGTATCTTTCACACCGTTGAGTAAGAATGTTTATTTTTAATTTTCCTTTTATATTTCAGCTAAGAGATTTAAGAGCTGTGGGAAACAAATTTTACCATGTCCTTTTGCCTAGAGAGAAAACAAGTTTATTAAAAGAATGTAAGTACTTATGTTTATAAAAATTTTCAGAAATATTTTTGTTTGTTTGAGTACAAATTTTGGTTTGAATCTACTGGTATCAAAGAAAATAAAATGTATGTACATACCTATACAATGCATAGTTAGTCTTAAATTAAAATCATGATACTTAAATTTTAATTTGATTGTCTACAAAAGTTGACCTTTCACCTTTTTTATACTAGAGATAAACTACGATAACATGGCGCGCCCCTCCAAAATTCAAAACGTTTGAAAGTATTTGTGAAATTCATAATAAATAATATAATATAATAATTAAAATTAATAATTTAATTATTATATTATTATAAATAATAATAATATAATATTTAAATATTTGTATTTCACTACACACATTGAAACAGTAATTTGGAGGGGCGCGCCATGTAATCGTAGTTTATCTCTACAATATTATTATCATTAAAATTTAATATGTATAGACAAGCTATAGGAAGAAATTGCTATTTAGCAATAAAGCCGCCAATTGCTTCTGATATCCTTGTATTGTAAAATTAAAAATTTGTGTGCAATAAAGAATATATAACTATAACTATAACAAGCTTTAGCACACTATAATATATTTTCAGGGGATCTCTGGGGTCCGTTACTCCTGTGCACATTCATGGCTACAATCCTACAAGGCTCCTCCGACCCAGACACCAAGAATGGCGATGGTGGCCCCGAGTTTGCTGAAGTGTTTGTTCTTGTGTGGATAGGAGCCGCCATTGTTACGTTGAACTCGAAACTTCTTGGCGGGAATATGTGAGTTTTAAAAATAATTTCGTTGTAATCCATTGAGCCCCGAACGGCCCAATCGGTCCACGACACAATAGATTTTCTATTGTGTCTGTGATTCTGGGGCCTGAGTTATTAAATATCTGGTTTAGGAAATTGAGTAAATGTATATTATAGCCTTGAAAAGGTTTGTGTTCAAGAAACTGTTGTGAAATAAATGTGAATCAATGAAAATTTTCCATAAACAATTATTTAGAGAATGTGATGGAGTGACAGAAGCATTATCAAAATGTAATGAATAATATGAATGGTTATTTTTATGTTATTTCCTATCATATTTAGCCAGCCACTAGTGCCCACTCTGCTTAGTGGGTTGATAAACAAGATATATGATCATAATGTAGCATATTCACTCTGTAAGCTTTCCAACTGTTAAATAATTTTTGAAAAGATTGTTGATTTCTTTGTGTTTTGAATTTTGACAAGTAAACAATCACCCTAAAAACTCATTTTCTTTTAAAATATTGTCGATAGAATACAGCAAGATACAATCCAAGGATCCAGGATACAATATCATTTTTTTAATACTAATTTAATGTAACGCAGTGCTGTTTATTTGTAACTAGCTTTCCGCCCGCGGCTTCGCCCGCGTTTTCAAAGAAAAACCCGCATAGTTTACGTTCCCGTGGGATTTCCGGGGTAAAACCTATCCTATGTGTTAATCCAAGTTACCCTCTATATGTGTACTAAATTTTATTGTAATCGGTTCAACAGAAAAACAAACATACACACACACATCCTTCCTCACAAACTTTCGCATTTATAATATACATATTAGGATTATTAATGAAACTTTAAATTGAATTCCAGGTCATTCTTCCAATCAGTATGTGTTCTCGGCTACTGTCTGCTTCCTGTAGCGCTGGCGCTCGTGGTCTGTAGAATAATCTTATTCACTACACAAAACACATTCCTGTTTTTCCTGCGATTCGTCATATCTATGATGGGATTCATGTGGGCTACTTTAGGTGAGTTTCTATTATATTATATTTCTTTTACTATATATTATACTAGCTTTCCGCCGGCGGCTCCGCCCGCGGTTTCAAATAAAAACTCGCATAGTTCCCGTTCCCGTGCAATTTCCGGGATAAAACCTATCCTATATTACTCGTGGATAATGTAGCTATCGAATTGTGAAAGAATTTTTAAAATCGGTCCAGTAGTTTATGAGCCTATTAATTACAATCAAACACACAAAGTTTTCCTCTATATAATATTGGTGTAGATAATCCTTAGGTTTAAAAAAATACACTAAAGTACAGCTGTGTGTTTAAACTTTAATGACAAAATTGTTAGCTATGTAATTTGCTTGCGTAAGAATGAGAATATAATTTGTTTCCATCAGAATATTCCAGCTCTAATTCGCCATTTAAAGTTTTGTATTCACAGGAAAAAGTAATCTTAGGTTATTGCGCTAAGATGTTACTCTAATATCTTAAATTATTCCAAATACATTCATTATTGCACTGTTTATTCATTATTGTATTTACACAATAGAGAAAAAATATTTTTATTCGTAAGGTAAACAACAGACAGGAGATATTTATTTGCATTTTTTATAATAAATTAGTAGTAATAGTTTATTTATTCAATTATAATAAAGAGGTATGATACGATTTTGTCTTTTGTTGCAGCGGCCACAAAATTCCTCGGAGACAGTCAGCCGGAGGGCAAAAAGGGTCTTGCCGTTTATCCTATATGTTTGTTCTATTTCATTCTTTCGTGGCTAGTCGTATCTCACACCGCTTAGACGCACAAACAGTTATATTGTGATAAAGACTTGTAGGTTAATTGTGAATAAAATTTATCCAATGTAATTTAAGTTATGTTTAACTTATATAAATGAATTTATGGTGTACACTGTTGGGATGTTTTAATGTTGCGGTTTCTTGGATTGATGAAATAGATTGAGTCAAGTATAAAAACGTTTCGGTAAGTTGACGATATTGACAAATCAATGAAAAACATTTTACTTAGGGCCGATTTTTCAATCCCTGGTTAAAACTTATCCGTCCAATAAAGTATTACACGATAATATTAAAATGTCACCTGTAAACTGTCAATTGCGGGCAATAAGAATACATTTTGAAATGGTAGTTTTATACGTTATTCGACGAATAAGTTTTAACCAAGGATTGAAAAAACAGCCCTTAATTATTTACTTCTATGTTATTTCGCATAAAGAACCTGAAACTTATATTTTGCAGCTCTGCCGTGTGTCTTGACTCCAATTGAAATTTTACTTCTCCCATTCTTTATTTTTATCAAAAATTGTTATGACTTTTTTATCTATGGCAACTTTACAAATGGCATTTATTCAACATAATATTATTTAGTGAAGTTGTATTTCTCTATTCAATTTTTAAAACTAAATCAAAACAAAATGGTTGCCGTGTAAGACACATTAGTATTACCAGTTGAGAAAAACAGCTTAATGTTTTATTTCACTGCAAAGGTTTTAAAATGCGATATAAATATTTAATATGCCTTTAAATGTTATGAAGAGATATTACGGACAATTAAATTATTTATTAAATTAGTAAATTCCGGGTATGACTATTGGAAAAGTGCATTATTGTTATTAAGTGTGTATTATTATTAATTTTCTCATAAATATTAAAGTCTCGCTTTACTCATGGCCATTATCTCTTAAAAGAATAACATTTTAAAACCTTTGTAAATTATTTAATTCAAAATAGAAATACTCGCAATGAAGAAGGAAATACAGCACATTCCAATTATTTATTAGGTGTTTCAGTATTTTTTCTATTTATATATTTTTGATTATATTTATCATTTCGTCCATCCTGTCCACTACTTCATGGTTCATGTACTACGACCATCATACTTATATTAAGGACACTTTTGTACATATTTATTAATAAAAAACATATTTTCCGTCTGTTGCATAATTTTATTTCTAATATACAAAACATAAATTGTATCTGAAATACATAAGTTATGGAAACCGAGATACAGAGTCTACTTTACATACATTTAGACTAGTTACTTTAGACACTCATACAAACACAACTGAAATGTTTGAAGTACTTATTACATAAATATTTGCAAGAACTTTGTGCAGACACGATTAAATTGCGTAAGATTATCAAATACATTAGTATAATGTTAATCGAAAGAGTATTGGTATATCGATATAGTTTCATAGGAACTTAAACGGTCTTGCAGACGGTCGGGTTGGCGAAGTTTTTTTAGAAAAAAAATCTAGCGCATAAAAGTGCCCTCTATAAAAGTTACAAATTTCAGTAGAAATATATCAAAAGTTACAATGTACAATAGGTACATTTTGATATGGATAAAATAAATCGAAAATTTGTTTCAGGATTTCTACAGGGTTTATGACTACGTTGTCATGTTGCAATGAAGTTGCCTTCATTTAAAGCTATTAATAATTATCACTACTTTATCACATAAATAAGACTAATATTACTTATGAGTAACGTAATGCCCAATGTGGAATACATTAGAACTTAAATAGTCGAATAAATATGTTGTTCGGTAATTTTTAATAGATATTTTTTTTGATGCTGGATATTTAACTTGAAATAAGAGTTGTTTACATTATTAAATCTATTCACAAGCTACAATGAATTAAGAATTTCGTTTCAATGCATTAGGGCAATTGCAAATTTAGAATCGTATGTGATTGGTCTTGTTTGTAATTTTTATTTTCGATTCCTTTAAATATACTTAAAGTAAGTGCTATTAGATAGTATATACTTGTAAATGTACTTTCAAAGAAAAGTTCTCGAAGTTTCGCAATCACCCCAATACGCGATTTAAACACCAATTACACAAAGATGTATAAATATAGATTCAAAGACATTTAGGTACATTACTCGACACAGATTAAATTTAACTCGATTCAGAACCGCTAGAGTTGGATTTATCGGAGAATTTATCGGGAGTACGTGGGGGGGTGTTTTTCGGGGATCTAGAGGGGAGTTGGTAAGAAACGTGCATTTGTATCGTGTCTCGAGCTATTCTAGCGCTCTTGTAAGTTAGGGAATTAGCCCTGGGTTTGCGTCTGGAGAAATGTCTTTCCACCCATTTGAGCATCGCTAGAACGGAGTCTGTGGAAGATAGCCGACGTTCCGCTGATGTTTTGATTATGTTAGATGACGCTATGCGGAATGTAGCTGCCATACCTTTGAGCGCCTGTAAGGAAATTGTTTTTAGAATTGGTTCGGGAAGGGTAAGGATTTTTTTTAGATTTCTTTCTGAACATTGAAATTAGTGACTTGTGAATCAGACTTAAATAGTCTTCAAATAACGGTAAGTGTGACCTTGTGTTATCTTTTTTTGTCATTTATTTTAATGAAGTAAAGTATAGCATTAAATTTAAATCAATGTGGTTTGTAAAACTTACCAACATGGCGTCTTCATCAGTGTTGTCATCACCGGCGTATATGATTCTTATTCTTTCGCTCCAGTCCAAGCCGAATGCTGTTCTTAGAATATAAATTGATGCACGACCTGAAGAAAGTATGTATAGTTAATTGTTATAAGTATTATAATTATATGTAGGTAGGTAATGTAATTGACATGATAATTATTTGTTAACTGCAAACTAAAGTTATAAGAATTATTGTAAAGAAAGAGTTGACAATATGTGTATATTGTGTGGAGTGTGTGTATGTATAGTATGTGGTGAGCTTGTACCTCTATATTACGGCCAGTGTATACAGAATGTGTGTATGTGTTCAGTCCACGTCGAGTATAAAGTGTGTGTACCGATCTACATGCAGATTACGGTGTGTGTGTGTGTGTTTGCAGGCAAGTGCATGCAGAGTGCGGTATATATTATGTGTATATCGCATTTCATTAAAGAAACGAATCTTCAATGGCGGCCAAAGCTGACACTGACATATGGTAGGGTCAGTAAAAAAGAAGATAAAAATAATGTAAATGGATAATTATTTTATTATTTAATATGAATTATCATATTTACGTATACAGAATGGAACAAAATCCCCATAATACTTGTAATGAGAGTAAACTTTTCCCAAAGAACATATTTTGTCAAATTCCAATAAAACATTATTTACTATCGCAAACACATAATTGTCATTGTAAATTTATGATAAAAACTATTATAGGGAAAATCAAATACATTTTAGTGATTTTACTAGTCTTTTCCCAATTTTTTTTGCATGCCGTATGGCCGTGTGGAAGCGAGAGGGAATGATAAGCGCTGCCATTTAAGATTCGTTTCTTTAATGAAATGCGTTATATATGCAGAGTTCAGTATGTATGTGTATGTATCGTGTTTAGTTTGACACAGTGCGTTGTGTATGTACCCTTATTCCACTGCACGGGCGGGCGCGCTTCGATAGCACAATGCGCCGGTGCGGGCGTGAACCCGGCCGCGGTGATCAGCCGCCGCGCGGTCTCTGCTAGCGCTTTGCGTTTCGACATTGGAGTCTCGCGGAAGTGGAAGGTTAGGAGAGCCCCCTTGTTCTCTACCCATGCCCCGTCTTTGCATACCTGTCGCGGTAAATGAAAAAAGATTCAAACGAACGAAGTCAAGTTGAGATAAATGTTTGAGTTCGATTATCAACCATTTATTCTCTCATTAATATAATAACCAGCCAGTTATTAGTCTTGAGAAATCATCATTATACAGGTATCCCATCTTCGATGTATTAAGCTCAATGGAAAAAAATCATCTTACAATTACAAACGTATTTATCCTGATCTAAAATCGTCATTATGATGTCGATGATTATAACTATTTTATAGCTTTCTATTAACTTTCTCTACTTTTAAATCAAAAGTGATCCTTCGAGCTGGATTTATAGTAAATTCTCCCTATTTTCCATTATCCAGTAGTTTTTCAATTCATATTTTTTCTATCACAATAATATTTCAATAAAGCTAATATTTTGTTTTGTATATGTGCTCGTTTTAACATTTAACCTACTTTATTTAATCATATTTTTGTCTTAGTTATTATTGATTTGTTTTTTAGATTGATACATAATTAAATTGTGATTAAGCTTTACAATTGGAAAACACGATCAAAAGAATACCAGAATTTAGTTGCTATATCAAAATGTATATATTACCTGTTCTTGCAGGGACTTAAGTAGTTCTACAACTTTGTCCTGCAACTCCATCGGCATGGGATGGACGAATTTGCTACCGTCTGGATGTAAGATCTCCAGACCGTGGTTACCGGCGTATGTGATGCCTTCTATACCGACCTGGAAGTATAAATAAGTTTTGGTTAAGGTATTTACCTAAAGACTTATATTATTGACCATAATACAATTTAATGTAGTTTCTAGACAGACGATGAAAAATAAATAGGATATATTGGATTCAGTATAATAGTCATTGAATCTAATGTTAAAAGATGGTAGTATGAATTGATTTTTAAAAGACAGCATGTTTCATATTATTGATTTTTTTCAAAGTACCTCCTGCACTAAAGATGCGTATTATTTTAAATACCTACCCCTGTTAGTCATTTGTTTAAGAAAATGCTGCCTTAGTCAAATCTATTCAGTCCGTCTACTACCTACAAACTATCCGTCTTAAAATCTAAATAAAAAAAAATTAAACCAAGTCAGTAGTTTTTCCTGTAGGTAGGTAATAATAAAGTTTAGGTGTCATTAAAATGTAATTACGCAATATGCACAGATATCATGACCCGTTTTCACCGCCAATCGGCATATTGACCGTATTCGACTATAATAATATTTTAATTCGCTGATAGTTGCTCGCTGGTCAAAGTTCGAGTGATAAGGATTGTTGTTGGGAACGGCATCTTTAATATCTTTTAGATAGCAGACTGATGAATGAAAACATGTATCTGTATTTATGGACCTATAAAATTGCTATAAACAATATTCTAGTGCTCTAGAATTAGATGATCGATTTTTTACAATTAATTTTCAAAATATGTTCTTAAATCTTTATCAGAAAATGTTGGTTTGTGATTCGCTTTGAGAATGGAGATTAAAAGCGTATATACGAAAGTAATAAAATGATTTCCTTAGTACTTGATTCTTATATCATTAAGATTTTTTTCTCAAGAAATTCTCAAGTATTCGAGTGTTAGGTAAGTCTCCCATTCAACTTTAGTTTCAGAAGTGGGTTTACACTTTACAGCCATAAATTTCAAACAGAACTTTGTTTTATCGGACAAACTAAAATTCTTTTAAATTCTATTTCAATATTCTTCTTCTTAGTCGTGCACTCTTGACAGAGTGGTCGTGGTTTTTGTGTATCTCTATTAGTATTAGGTCTATTCTTGTTAAATGTGGTCACTTCTTTGTTCGCTCCCTGTATAATAATACATCTCCATTTATCCGATCGATAGCATTGCGAGCACATTCTACAATGCTGGACTAGGTCGTTTTACCGATAAGGTCGGTCCAACGTGTAGGTGAGCGGCCCCGCGATTTTTTGCCTTCAATTTGTCCCACCACAAGTCTCTCCAAGGAATCCTTATTTCTGGTGATGTGGCCAAAGAACTTCAATATTATTGATATGTTATAAGCATAGTAAATAAAGAGGCGCATGTACCTTTGTTCGAAGATAACTTACTTGTTCTCTGTATACAATGTATAACGTGGTAACAAAGTTTATTAAACAATGGATATCTTACCTATTGTTATATAGTCTAGATGTTGGTACCTTCTAGGACAGGGTCAGAAAAATATTTACTGATAAATTTTACGAGTTCGTTGATAGGTGGTTATCGCGTTGTTTTTGTTTGTATAAACTCGCTAATATCTTTAACGATTTGTTTAGACTTACGCAACTTTGAGAAAAAAAGTGCGTGTTTTAAAATAATAATTTGGTTGTTTAATAATATTTTACTTTTTTCGAGGAATAAATTATTAAATAACGGTTGGACCAAATAGTTGAAGCAAATAAAATCCTTTCTATAGTACTTTCTTATTGTGCAGTTCGTAATATTATTTATTACGAGCCCCTCGTCCCGGTTCCATCCCGATTGACCCGGGATAAAACGAAATAAAATACAGCCTATGTCAAAAAAGGAATAATGTTTTTGCTGCTGAAAGCATTATTGAAAACGGTCCAGTTATTTTTGTGTGATAAATGTTTTCAGTGTATGTAACACATACAAATCATTTCTCTTTATTAGTTTAGGTTCACGCGTTTTATAAAATTATGCAATCCTTTGTCATAATTTATCGATAACCTAAAATGCTTCTAGAGCAAATCGAATCATATTATTTCATCAATAACGCTTATTTACATGAGTTATGTGGATTAATTTAATTAACGCGATAAATAGAGCCGCGTGATTAATTATTTCTATTATTCGCAATTAAATCTGATAAAACTTCAATGATAGTACGTTCTTGCAACAAGTCAAGGGTTAAATGGTTCGAATAATTATTATGGCCGTTATAAAACGTTGTATTATTTATACGTTTATTTTGACGATGATTTTGAATACGGAACTTATAAGTTGCATTTGGATTAATTCGAATTGTATCTGAATTTTACTGGATATACGTATTTTTTTTTTAATTACCCTCATTACTTATGTGAAGACTACTAATTACTAGTTTAAGAAATTCTTTTGCATTCAATCAAAGGGCACTCAACTACGTGTTCTCACAATTCCCTACTGCTTTATCATGGAGCATCATAATCTTTACATGTGTTATATAGCTACAAATGAGTAAGATAGCCCTTATTATCTTCACGTCAGATATATTAGGGAGTCGCTTGGTCTCGAGTGAGTGACAGTTTCACCAGAACCCCGATTCTTTGTCTCATTCTAGCTCTCGTTATTCTACGTATGAGGAAGCGGGACACTTACCATTTCCTTAACATTGTTCACGTTACGTCCGGATATAATGGCAATATACACGTCGGACATATTGGAAAGCCATTGCAACGTGTGCTTGGTCTCGAGCGAGTGACAGTTTCACCAGAACCCTAATTCTTTGTCTCATTCTAGCTCTCGCTAACCCACATATGAGGAAGCGGGACAGAACTTACCATTTCCTTCACGTTGTTGACGTTACGTCCAGATATAATGGCAATATACACGTCGGACATATTGGAAAGCCGTTGCAGCGTGTGTTTGGTCTCTAGCGGTAGTGTGGCCAGGTCGGGGTGTGGGGCTATCGGCGCGAGTGTGCCGTCGTAGTCGAGGAGTAGAGCAAGTTTCTGGGTGTAGCCGATGTATCTGGAATAATAATTTTTAATGTATTGATATTAATTGATTTATTGAGTGTTTCTAACGGCTAGATGGAAGAGATATTTTTCAATTGTGTAAGGGCTGATTTTTCAATCCTTGGTTAAAACTTATTCGTCGAATAATGTATACTTAAAACTACCATTTTAAAAACGCATTCTAATTGCCCGTATTTTACAGTTTACGTGACATTTTAATATTATCGTGTAATACTTTATTGGACGGATAAGTTTTATCCAAGCATTGAAAAATTGGCCCTTAATAATATGCGGTTTTTATATTGCGATTAGTTTGGAGATCATCAAATAATCAGTGACTAGCCCAGGTTTGAGATATTCGACGATAATGTTAATAACGAGCAATTTGAAAGGCGGCACAAAGTTGGAGAAGTACTAGAAGATAGTGTGAATAGACGTAGTAATTGTATGAAGGCAGCACTAACTTGGACAAATATTCGTCGAAGTCATCAATAGTGACTGGCTGCATGGAAGTAGCGCCAATATCATCAGCTTCCTCTTCAAGCGAATCCATCGCTTTAAGGAAGGCCTTCATCCAGCTGTCCACGTCGTTGAGCTGCTCGCGTCGCCGCAAGTGGTTCATGCGGACTGTTCGCTCGTCCTCTGGCATTATTAGAGCCCTGTGCAAGAACAACTAAAATTAATATTGTAAATAAGGAAAATTTTCGAAATGTGTGAACACGCACTGCAATGTATGTTGCGCAGTAACATATTATTGCGGTACGTGTTGGCTATCGATTATTAAACAATTTAGCACCAAGAAAAGATAAAAGCACTGTAAAAAATTGGTTGTTTGTAAAGTAGGTTTACGATCGAGATGTTTACGTGATAACGTCTTATTGGTGGCAGCGCTCGAGATGAGACGGGAGATCGGTCTCTCTCTCGTTATACCTGCGATCGCGCTCGTGAGGTTTTGGTGTGACACAAGTTTCTGAACATGTCACTCGACTAAAACGATTTTAAAAACGTTATCACGTTAAAAATGAAGCTAGAATAACCGGAAAATAAAATCCTTGAAAAGAGAAAACTGGTTGCGAATGCACATTGTAAGAATAAGAAGTCATATTCAAAACGACGTATTGCTCTTACCTATGAATAACTTCAGCTGCATCATCTATCTCATACGGATTGCAGATCAGAGCTTCGTGCATCATTTCCCCGGCTCCAGCAAACGGAGACACGATCAGAACTCCTGGAGGGCTGTTAATTTGGCACGCGACGAACTCTTTGGCTACGAGGTTCATGCCATCTCGGAGAGGTGTCACGAGGGCTATAGCTGCATCTCTGTAGAAAGCTGCTAGCTCCTCTTGACCTACGCAACCGTAAATATATCTGAAAATAAAGGATAAATGCACATTATTTACCAAGTCTAACCTTAATTGAATGGAATATGGAGTAAGCTTTTCCAATAATACCAGTGTTTTACATATTTTAGCACATGTCTAGACTTGGTCTAGTAATAACTCAATTAATACCTACGGGGAAATTTTACGATATAGAAAAGTTGCGAAGATATGACTTACCTAATGGGTGACCAATTAGGAGTAGTGAATCTGCCATTAATCCTGCCCACTAACTGATCCATCTCTTCTTTCAAATCCTGATATTCCTTCACATCCGTTCTGGATGGCACTGATATTTGCAACAACACAACTTTCTCTATATGTTCTGGATGTTTCTCTAAAAGCCTCTCAAACGCTTTCAATCTATGAACTAGACCTTTCGTGTAGTCCAATCTATCGACTCCTAGGATGACTTTTTGGCTGGTCGATAGCACTGGTTTAGCATTTTGAGCTAATGTAACAAATCTGTCGAAGGGAACGCCTATAGGTAGGGGTCGAACGCAAATTGTACGACCTCCCAATTCAACTAAAAGATTCTTGCGGTCGACACGACAACCGAGGTTCCTTTGGCAACAGTCTATGAAGTTCAAGCAGTAGTCAGTTATGTGGAAACCAACCATATCACAACCTGGGAAGAGAAGAACGGTTTCAATAAAATAAAAAAAATAATGGTTATAATATGACCTATCTATTAGTTAGTAACAAAAATTATTATTTAAACTATTTATTAGGTATGTATTAAGTAATCGAGAAGACTATAGTATAATTTACTTTGCATTCATAGAAATTCGATGAAAAGCTTATATTGTTTAAAGCAAATTTTGAATATACTTTAAATTAACAACATTTTTCTCAACATCAAATGAGCATTAGATAGAAATAAGCCGAGTTTTTCTTTACCTAAAATGCCTTGCAGCACCTCGTCGGACCAAGGGAAAAGCCTGAAGATATCCCATGGAGGGAACGGAATGTGGAGGAAGAACGCCAATTTACATTTAATCTCGTCCTCTTCAGCGCGCTATTAAAATAACGTGATAACTATAATAAACGGATTGAACGACATATTAATATGAGGAAGTTCATTACAGACAATGTTCGATGCTCGATAAAGTTTCCAATTTAAGTATTTAAAACAAATGAGTACGGGAAACAACCTTTGCTCTAATGATGGGGTGATTAGAGTTCTCAGACCTCGACATAGATCTTGCCTACTAATGACATCTTCATGAAGACTAAAGCGTATTTTGCGTGGCAAATAGTACTTTAATTACATTGTTATACGATGATATAAGAGGACTTGCAAAATAATGCAAAGCAATTCGAATTTATTAATGGAATAATGACTCATTGTAAGAGGTTCCACTATCGAAGTCTTCTTGAATAAAATTTTATAAACAATCCCATGTTTTGAAATTGATATTTTTGGTTTTATGGCATTCAAATGCTTTATAAATATAAATTTATAAAGGAAATAAAAAATTCGATCACGGGACTCGAACCCAAACTATTTTGTTTTTAATCATAATTGCTTACCTCTCTAATCCAATTCGCAGCCAACATAAGGTGGTAATCGTGCACCCAAATGATAGGAGGCGAGCCATTTTTCTCCTTACTCTGTTTCAATAACTTCAGGGCATGGACAGTCTTCTCGGCGAATTCTTTATTGATCTTGACATACGCATGCCAGTGGTCTGCGATGAAGGTGGCTCGGTCGGGCATAGAGTGGAACAGCGGCCAAAAGGTACCATTGCAGCAGCCGTTGTAGTAGCTGTCGAAGAGTTTGGGCTCAGAGTGGATTGCTACTATCTGTAACAATGTAGGACTTATGAGTGTGATGGACTGGTCTTTGTCTTATTTTGGACAATACTGGAGTTGGTACTGACTTTGAATATTTAAAGGAAATATTGGTTCCAAAAAAAAAAAACATTGTAAAAAAGAAAGTCTTATGTCTAACTATGAACAGTGAATATAAACGTGTAGACTGTATGCAGTATAGGAATTTTTACGTTAGGTAATATCTTACGGAAGATATCGGAAGATACGTAATACCCCTAAATTATTTCATTATTCTTCCACTCCAAATGCCTATATCTCTAAAAGTAAGAATTCTACATATTTACGACCCTTTTCTACTCATAATAATAATTAATAAATGCACCTACCTATATAATATGAATCTATATCATTTAATAAAGCATGCGCATTTATCCTTGAGCTTCGATATTGAGAAGGGCATTCTGTCTTATGTATTTATATTACTAGCTATGTACATATACTGAATATACAAATACTTATACATTCCTAGTCTTTTAAACATTAAATTATGGTAATAATTTAGTACGAAATTCCAATACGAAAAATATGCGTATGGAATAACAATGACGACTGAGTAGGGCATCGAATTTGTTGTGACTTATTTATTTGAATTCAATGCTGATAAAGTGCAAGATTATTTTGTGTATTATTTAACGTTTAGGTACCTTGCTTGAGGGCCCAGTGTTAAAACAATTTTAATTCGTAATTCATAATATATTTGCCATTAATTAGATAAATACCTGGTGTCCTGTCTTCAATACAATTAAAATAAATCAAAGGAAAGTTATTGTTTACTAGCCGCTCCGCGCGGTTTCACCCCCGTGGCTCCTCTCCCGTTGGTCGTAGCGTGATGGTATATAGCCTATAGCCTTCCTCGATAAATGAGCTATCTAACACCGAAAGAATTTTTCAAATCGGACCAGAAGTTCCCGAGATTAGCGCGTTCAAACAAACAAACAAACAAACTCTTCAGCTTTATAATATTAGTATAGATTATATCTGCGTAATACATCAACTATTTTAATGAGAAGCCGAAAAAGCAACGTGAACTCCCATTTATCTATTTATTTATTTTTTCGCCGATTAAACTGTTTTATTTGAACTGTATTAATTAACCAAACCCAATTATTGCGTAAAACTTTATCGTTACTAATACAAATATAATATAGGTCTCGCGGAAGAGTGGCGCCATAAATGAAACATTATCAACAATAAAACAAATAATTGTACCGGTAATAACTTGCATAATACTATTATTCTATTAACATTGGAATATTATACCTATGACCTAAGGAATACAGTTTAGTACGTGGTGGAAATTAACTATTATTTGCTTGCTACGTTTATCTGATAAGCAGTAATTTCCTTCTAATTGTCTTTCCGCACTAGCTACAAATAAACCGACCGTTCATGGAAAATTTAATTCAACTTGACATAGGAAATATCTTCCATGATCCATACAAGGCTGAACGTGTTGACAGAATATTTAGATTCCGTCAATAATGATATGGGTTGGTTATGCTTGGTAGGAAGGGTGCGGTGAAATGTGAACACATAGTGGAAAATTTTGCAATATTCATAAGTCAAAACAAAGTTTAGGATGTTATTTTCTGCATATTTTAATGATCAAGAAAAATACTCAGTTAAATGTCGATAATATTACGGAATACGGTCCTCCTAACCACGTAACCACATTCTAAATATAGAGCAATCGTGGGTAGTGCATGTTTTGACTCCCTTCACTCAATCTGATAGGACAATGGAATGGACTAGGTGCAGGATCAATAGTTCAACTTCCATTCTATGACTTTGCTGAAGGAATGAGAAGTGTTAAAAATCCATTAAAAAAAACTTGTTTCTTTTGTCTAGCTTATTAGTCATTAGGTATCAAAATGAATTGAAAACGAAAACCAACATTTACGGCGTAAACACAGCCTAATAAAAATCAGGAAGTTAAAGGATGGACAATATCCTGATATTGATGCGTGTTTTATTGCATTGAATTGAAGTTACAATTTACATGTGGCTTCAGTTGCTGCTATGAACGGCAAAGTTCTATACTCTGGACTATACTCTATAGATTTCTATTCGACCTGTTTAGATTTTGTTGGTATGTTGAAAGTGATCATCAAATTATACAATACTTAAATCATTCTATCAAAATATGTAACCGGGCAAAGACCTCCGACTGTATTTGGCACTGATTCAAGTTCAAGGTTCATTTAAACAAAATTTAATTTATTTCATTAATCTCTAGGCATTTTTTTTTTAATTTGAGTGGAGATTAGCAGAAAGCGATATTTCAAAGGAGCTAGAGTCTCGACTCATTCCAGTTTAAAAATAAAATAACGGAAGAACTGCGTTTTGCCTGAACTTCGAAAAAGTTAAATATTGTAACTGATGAAATTATCCATAATTATTTTATAGATCACGGTTAATTTTTATGTCTTTATATAAATACAGATAACAATATAATGGGTGACCGTTTATCGCCGCAACAAAATTAAAAGCGGGTATTTGGGCACTGGGCAGATTTTATCATATAAAGATCGCGAATATTTATTTAATTTATTTCAAAGTGTATACCTACTAGGGTTTACAGATACGTATTGATATTAAATTAGGATACACCGTTCTTGGTAAGTAGTAGGTATGTGTTTATTCTCTTTTGTTTGTGTATCTTCACGAATTTTAACTTCCATGTTAAAGTTATCGTTTTATGTAGATAATGTGTACATATTTATAGTTAAACCGATCAATGCAAGCAATTGTTAATGTTCATGAATGACGTCGACTGCCCATTAGCATTCATGTCACATTTGCAGCAGAAAATAACATGTTCCCACTAATGTTTTAGATAAAAATATGCCTGTATTTTGTTTCCATAGTTAGTTATTATAACGAATACATTGTGTTTATGCATCTGTATAAAACCCTGTTTGTAACAAATATTGTATTGCGTCGTAATGTTGTCAATAGTTATGTTAATGTTATTCTAAAAGATTCCATAACTCTGAGTACTTGTGCAGAAAATAACAATTTATACACAATAATCGTTAACTTCTATGTTCGTAAGCTATTTTCTGGAGTGCTACCTATATTTTTCGGACCTCGACGAAGGAATATTTTTAAGCTATTGCATAGCTTCTATCGCGGGCCTTGAGCGCGGGGACCGAATCCAGAAATTCCGTAAACGAAAAAACCTCACGCTCCCTACTTCGACGGGCACGGAGGTGTGGCTTGAAGGCATAGCATGCAATAGCTTTACCGCGGCAGTCTCCGAGTGCCACACGTCTTTTTTTGTATAATTTAGTACTGGATGTATTCCGATAAAAAGTTTAAAGTAGACCGTACATTAGGGACGAATGGGTAACATTTTCATATCATTTTTATCATTCTCACTTTAACCACTTTGAAAAGTTATGCTATTACCGACTAAAACTTTTCTTAAACTTTCCTGTTTAAAATCTCTAAGGGCGCGTTCGCACTGCAAGCAACTGTCGTAGCGACTCTTGTAGGGACCGGATTCTGCACGAATGTACTTAGAATACTGTCGCTCGGCTTGGTTTCCTGCCCCTAGTTTCTCTGTTTTGGTCGCCGAGAGACTGAGTCGCCGGCGACTGGTCGACAGTGCGTAATAGCTCTTAAGGATAGAGCACATTTTTAAAACGGAATTAGTTTGCATATTCTATTGAGTAGGCACTGGTTAAAGACCGCCTCATATCTGCAATCTTTGTCATTTATAATTTAACGTGCATATACTTTGCCTCATTTCTTAATTTTTATATGAATAAATTGAATTTATATTCTTTGATCATAAAGAAATATTATATTCAAATCTGCTTTTGAAACATTGTGCTCTCTATACTCGGATTTTTAATTAGACAAAGTAAACTGACAGCAGCTAATGTCACTTTGTAAAATAATGTTGCCATAATTAAAGTAATAGGGAGGAATTCAGTTCTCATTCAATCATATGAATGAACAATAAGTGTGAACTTTTAGCGTTTTATCTATAAATCTCTGTACTGTAATTTGATATTTTCGTTTTACCTTATCAGAGCGTAATCCAGCTGTAGGTGTTTTATCATTAGGGTCCGATTCAGGGATCTTCTCATTAGGGTTGTCCAGGTGGATCCCAGGCCAACCCACCCAGATCCCATTGCCGCGGATCACCACGGGCGCGACCGCGGTCACCAGCCCACCGGCGCTGGAAATAAAGGTTAGATTAGCTTGAATGATATGTGGGTTTTAAATGAGGAGGATTTTGATAAATTGATCAACATCATAAGTTATCTCAACCATGTAACAAACTGTATTTCTGTGTATGTACAATAAAGAGTATTCATTAATTCATCTATAGTGATGCAATTTCGATAGGAAAATCTGTCTGTATGAAAATTTTCAGGAAAAGTAAGGAGTGTTATTAAAGTTTTCCTTGCGTGCAAAGAAAAAAAATAATTGGAAAATCCAAAAGTGCACGCCTCATAATTTTTTTTTAATAATTATTTATTAATTATTATTTTTGTTTATTTAATAACAATTAAACCACATCGAATCAGTCCCTGAAAAATGAAAGGGTTCTATTCCTGAGCATACTCAAGCGTAAGAGAAAAAAAAAGACTCGATTAGTAAAGTATTTCGGTCGCTATCGTGTTAACAAGAAAATCCTCCGCACATACAGACACACGGACGTCCAAGACAGAACTTTTTTAAACTGTTTTTTAACTAGTTTAAATAACAAAAATGACATCAAAAATATCATGAATGTTAAAAATAGTGTTTTTTCTTAATATGTGTGTGTATGTACCTATTATCTTACAAGTGCAATGTATGATACATAAAGACATTTTAAGTTTGAAAAATCAGATGTTTTACGCGAAGTGACAGTAGTACCCACCTCAACGCTTCGCTTATGAGGCGTGCAATAGTAGGTAGGTACTATAACTTTGCTAGTACAATGTACTTCATGAATTTATTAACAAGGTGTCCTCAACCACTCAGGTAAAAATTGGTTCATCCATTGGGAGAGACCCTTGTATGGCACTCAGAATTAATAAAAATAATTCTGATCGAACTTTATAGTATATGTATATTCACAGTTCACACATTCCTCAATTTGAATTATTCTTCAAATTTCAATGTGTTTTATATTTTGCCGTTTAAGCTCAGGTAAAAAGATTTTCCTCTGACCAGACTGCAAATTCTAGGTACCAATGTTTGGTATTTAGGCAAGAGAGCTCAATAAACTCAAGGGTCGTTAAAGTCAAACGACAAAAAGTATAAGAATACTTGGCTAATTTGTTTATGATTTGTTATTTCGTTTCGTATTAACTGTTTATCAAACATCATACGAAATTAAGAAAGAAAATGAATATGAAATCTCTTGAGCCCATTTCCAATAACCATAACTGTAAATATTGTGATGTGTCCGTAATTTCGAAAGATGTCTATGAATAATATTATTTAACTACGAAGGCCGAGGCGTAAGAGTAAATAATGACCCACATCGATATCGTCTGTGATAACATAGCAAAAAGTACATACCGATCACAGACATATAAATTTTAAGTTCATGTTACGTTCAACCAGTAAAGAAATGCAGTAAGATCCTTCATAATAGGTATAAAGAGTTACATCTGTTGCGATTCTCATAAACTAATCGTGTATAGTTTTTGTTACCAAATTACCAAATAAATAACAATTTAGCTATAAAATCGAATGATAACCTTTGCCCCTTTAATAATCAGTAAAAAGAAAAACAATATCGGCACTTCATATAGGGTAGCTTGTATGAATTGTGAAAACAACGATTTTGGGAACGTATTCTCTCATGTAAACACTTACAGAATATCAATAATACTTTCTGATTTAATTAGAAATTGTATCCGTGTTTGTTTACGCAGTGACGCAGGTGTTTTGAAAATTTGTAATCATTTGGTCAGTCATTCAATGCACCATAACCGTTGCACATAGAGTATACACGCTTACAAACATACACCTACGCACAAATCAGTTCAAGATCATGGTCACGATTTCTGGGTTGACCGTGAATGCTGGTAATTAGCATATTTTGCACCAGATCTTATTATTTACTTAAATAAATAATTAGAAAACGCACGATGCAATGTCTTTTAACCAAAAATTATGTTTGGTGTCGTTTGAAGATTGGTGAGACACACAAATATATTGTTTGATAAATAGTTAAATACCAATAATAAGTTTCTAGATTATTTGATAGACTTGAAATGTATGTAGTTTTTGTTATCGCTTAATATTTCATTCAATAAATAGTAATAGAAATCGATTTACTCTGCTTCTGATAGAACGCTTCGCGAAATTTCCCGAAAGGGGAGACCGACAAGCGGCATGCGGCGTAGTCAATATATAGGTATCTGATTAGATTTTAGAACTTTCGATTCTCAACCGGTTTGCATTGTTTATAATATTTTAATACAAAACAAATAAAAAAATAGTGCCAAGTAATATCTTCTATTCATGTTTAATATCTTTTAAGTGATCACAATGACAATGACTGTTTTCCAACACAAACATCGAAGAATAATTGCACGATGGTAAACGAATTGCTTGCAATGTTAATTAGCATAAGTGCATCTATTGCTTTAATGGCCATTGTGGCATCGTAAGATACAGTATAGAACAGGTATTCTATTTTTAGCAACGGTTGTTATCCTGTCCTACACAGGACGAATTTAACTATATTATTTTTATGGCTGTCAAAGAGCCGGCTAAGTAATAAATTACAAAGTAGTTACGTATTTCTTTAAGTGTAAATTAAAAAATATTTGTTTATTGAACACTCACCTGGCTTTCCGCTCCAAATCACCGGTTTTCTCATTTCTTTTCAAAACAAATGGCAATCTGTTCGAAACAACAATCATGCTACCTTTGCTATTGCACGCAGATCGACTGACACTGTTTAACTCACTCATGTTGTATTTTGAACGTTCCAAAACACGACCAATCACAGCGCGGTTGGCACGCCTGCGCAACAAAATGGAGGGATATTTGAAAATTTACGTTTTCAGTTCACACTTTAGTTTGTTTAAACTGTGTCATCGCCGGCAAGGTCTTTGTTATTGAAATATATTGTTCGCGTTATAATAAGATAAACATCGTCGACGAAGATCGAAGGCGAACTGTTTCGTTCGTGTGCGGCAGTCACCTTTATAGACTATGCGCATCGCAGAAGGCTGATGTTCTGACTTGCGTCTGACAGTGTCGGAGGTCTATGATGCTGTCGCGAAGAGGTTATCACTCCAGTGACCTCCCGAGGGTTGTCTCAATTCTCATCCAATCGGATCCGCGAATTTTTATTGTGCTCGACAAATATGGTCGATGTGTGCCCACACCAACCGCCCGACTTATCGCTGGCATTATTGTTGTTTAAAACGATACCATTTAAGTTATTATTACGATAAAAATGAATTATTTGTGCCCGAGATGTAAAGTGTAAACTTCGTTTTCGTAGAGCAGCAACTTTTCTTGCAATTGTGGAGACTGGTAGGCCATTTATCTTTAATAGAGTGTCGCCAAAATTCAGTCTCTGGTTATGAATTATAATTATATTTGTTTACTTACGTAATTCAGGGTGATTGCCGATTGCGTATACCTTATTAGTTATGAATTTTAATATAATGACAATATGATAATTATAAACAGTAACAATTTATGACATTTGGGTTGCCATCGAATACTCCAATACCATACTTACTCATATCTACATTCTCATCAATGAAATATTTTCATCTACCATCACCTTATCTCATAGAAAATGTGCACATTTACATGTCAGATACAAAACTATTGATATAATTTTTTTCCATTCAGTTTCTTAAATTTTTTAAATTCATGTGAATTATACATGAATTTAAGAAATCTCTATCTACATCACAGATATATAAACATTAGTGATCTACATGAAAGAAAACCAGTAAGTACCCAGTGAATATAATGTAAAATGAGGATAATATACACTGATTATTTTGTCTATTCTGATAAATCGTATGGTTCGCAACGTGACTTATTTATATTGACGCATTTATATCAAATATACATTGCATTGATTTTAAAATTCAGGTTGGCCCACCTAGATAATAGGTTATAACAACATACAAATACTTATGTACTGAGCTAATTAGTATGAGGAAAATGTTGATTGCATTTTTATGAAGTAATCATAATTAATAATTTATAAGTCTATGGTAAGGTATAAATTAGTATCTATAGTTATTCCAAAATGAATATTGGTAGGGTACATTTCATTTCATTCATTTCAAATTCATCTAAGTTATATTCAAAATTTGATGCCTAGTTAACATTATACTTTTGGCATTTACTTATCTAATTTACTATCTACGAAATACCTAGGTAAATCGTAGATAGCAGAACCATTGGTTCAAATTTAAAAATATTTGAGGTGATTTAAGCAAATAGGTAACAATTAACTATGTGTGTGCAATGTTTTGAAAAACACAAAAAGCGGAAAGGAATAATTTCAAATTGTTTTACATAACCCATCTAATTACAGGCAAAGACTCAAAGCTATACAGCCTGCACCGCACAGTCAATTTATTTCCATAATTTTCACGCTCCTCGGTGGTCGGGCGCATGCATTTTGAGCGTGGGTCATACATGGTGCGCACGCGATATCCACATGAACGTGTCCTCGCCTCGTAAACGTAATGGCCCTCCTTGTGGATGTGGATACGCTCCGTCTACTGTTATATACCTAAATGAATATGATTCACAGTGGGATTCTCTTTTCGTATCTATTGTTCCATGATACAGGCACAGATAAAATAATACTATGCAGATATTGATAAACTTTAGAGGAACTTAACGAGCCTATGTTGAATTAATAGATTGTCAATTTGCAGTGTACACTGTACATACCTACTTAATTCCTATTAGAGAATTAAATCGTGATTATTAATATTTTCTGTGACTGCATTTAAACTAGGCTGTATGAATAGCAATTATTACCTGCATTTGATCAACGCTAAGTATTATTTTGTTTACAATTAACACGTGGTGATTTTGTCATCGTCGCACGTGCCAATGTTTACTAAACGGTTTGTTTACACTCTACTGTGTTGCCTTGAAACCTGTTAGGTGTATAATTAATAAGTTATCGGTATAGTATGAATGTTTCATAATATGTGCGATTCTGACTAAGTGGTGTAAACCACGAAAATCGCCGCCCCGCGTGTACGTACTATTCATGGAAATACTATATAGATAGAACATTATATTAACTGTAGATTTATTTTTTATTTACTTTTAGATAAGTCTTGTCTCCTTGTGTCCCTTCTAATCCATACTTATTTGCGAAGTTTGTCATTAGGCGAGCCCTTTGCGAGAGCAGCTTGAAGCAATTGCTGCGCGATGTAACTCGAGTTGACTTGGCTACACCGAGGAAAACTCGTGTGCCGTAGCTTTCATCGGCCGCGTCCACATGGATCGAGCTGCTTTGCGCGGAAAATGCTTCGAGGCTGCTGGAATTCACCTTATTCATATTATGTGTTGCATAACTGTCTTCTATTATTGCAAAAACTGGGCTAAACATCATATATAAGTACCAATATTTTATCAATTGGTTAGTTACTTTTTAATGTAATCAAAGGAAAAACTGACCAAAAAAATAAATTGGAATGCATTTACATACAAAGTTAACATCTGTTTTCATAAGATTCCTCTTGCGAACATCTAAGGACTGGAACTCTCTACCGAATACAGTTTTTCCACCTTCTTACAATCTATCCAAATTTAAAGCAAATGTGAATAGGCACCTTCTAGGTAAACATGTTCCAACTTAGGACGCGTTGTCACTTACCATCAGGTGAAACAGCGGCCAAATGTTTACCTATTCATGAATAAAAAAAATAAAAAAAAAAAGAAAAGCACGCAATGCTACTTAATAATATCTATAATAATCACCTGAAAAAAATGGTAAGAATGGAAGAAGAAGAATTATAAAGTGAAGTATAATTGTATAAAACTATCGAAAGCTTTCCAGTTTATCACCATGGATGTATCAAATAAGTATAATAAATATATTATCAATAATTATATAATAAGTTACCGTTTATTTAAAACAAATGCTAGCGAGATATAAATACATATTCAGACTGATAAAATAACGAATAGAATTCCCCAGAAAGTAAATTGTCTTCCATGATAGCCAGATGTCAATATTGTAAGTAAATAGTTTGACAAATTATTCATAAGGAAAATTGTTTTCTGGGTTGAATACGAGAAACACATTTTTGAAAATCTAATAGCAATGTAGATAGGTATATATGTATGTGTATTATAGTTGTATCATAGTGTAGCTTAGATCATAATGATCTAAGCAGTGTAGTATAGGAAAGCCATTTAAACTTTTGATTGCAGTATCGAGCAAATAAGCAATAATAGTTTTCAAAACTGTGATTGGATCTAGTTTTTTTTATTATTATTTTTTTGACGTGAAAACGTCTTATAATTCGATAGAGCCGCCTGCACGCACGAAAAAACATGACTCATGCGGCGTTACCTCGCTCTGAGGCGTTCCATGTAAGGCTTGAAGTGCAAGCGAGAGCGCGGAACGAGCGACAAAGAAGCACACGTTGTCACGTTCAACTATCGTCAGTAAACAAACTTTACAAACAACCAATTTTTTTTTATATTTTCGATTTGGCTATCGTGTGTGATATCGTGAAAAAAATGCAACCAAAAAATCGAGTCTTATGCGATACAAAAGCCTATTTTATATACCTACTGATATACATAAAAAATTCTCTAGTCTGGATTGATAAGCACAAATATTTCATGTATTCTAAATAATGTACCTAAGTAACTAACTATATAGGTATAATTTATTTAGTACTTACCTACCAAGTATGTACAACTATTTTAAATATGTTTTAACTAATATGCCATATTGTCTAAGATAATTTTCATCGATATTGAAAATTAATTGTAGCATTGTAAAACCAGACGGAAGAAAAACAAAAATATTTCGCTGTAGCATTAATTAGAAATTTTATTTGATTTGTCAATTGGTCAATTGTATTTGTTAACGATTGATAAGCTCGCTTGTTTTTACGAGTAAACAGTTTCTGGAATTTAGAAGGAATCTGATGTGATTCAGCGGCTGCATGTTACACCGCGTGACATTGAGCTGATGTGTTATGTAATATCTCGATTAGTAACATTAGTACACGATAAATGTATTATTTTTGAATTCATAACTTTTATTTCATAACAATGTTTTTGTGCATTATTTTAGAAATAGAGGCAAAGCGTATTATAAATTTAGCTAGAAGCCCTACGGAGGTATAGTATGTGAACACCAAGCGGAATATTCACTCAGGACCAGACATACATATAAAACAATCACGACATAGTATAAAAAAGTCACTTTCTCTGTCCCTATTGTATGCTTAAATCTTAAAATGCGTTTTTTTTAAGTAGATAGAGAGTCTCTACATAACATGCTTGGCATGATTTGCTTTAAAGTTTAGATATATTGCATTTCAAGTTCTTCAGCAGTCTTTAGATCTGAACGGTTTATACCTACTTTATACTTATTCTATACTTAATTTGATAATACATAATAAATTAAACTGAGGAGTTTGTTTGTATCTTTGTTTTAACGCACTAGCGGGGCACAGCTAGTATAACATCATAATTGATATCAAAAATCACAATTAGGGAACGTGGTAAATAATAATAAAAAATTAGTACACGCGTGCCGGGTGTCAAGGAGAAGCCAAAGTAATCAGGGAACTGATATAGGTACTCAATATTTAAATTAATTATTTATTTATTCAACCCAGATTTAGTGGGATAAGCAAACGTACAGACGTGTTACTTGATGATGAGCTATGCGAGGAAATAGCTAAGCTTGATATGACTTATGGAAATAAAACAAAGACAAAGCAAAGATAAAATTGGCGCTAATTTTCTTCGTAAATTTTCCTACTAGGTGGCGCATTATTGGTAATTTTTAAATAGACTATATTATCTTCTACTGTAATATCGCGGATAGTTTGTTCTGGTTTTGTTATTATTTTAATGATTAAAGTTAATAGAAAGGCTTTTTTATTCTACGAAAAATTTATAGAATCATAGGTATGTGTGAATGGTAATTGTTCCTTATTTATGATGATGATACCTACTACAGTAATTCAAATCATGTGTATTTTCTATAAATTAATCGTCTGATTTAATTTTCAATAGAATTTCTTTAACAATATGGATATGAAGCTGATAAGCACTTAGCCTCGCTTCATCGTGTAACCTCGGCAAGGGGCTATCGTGGCGAGTTGCGTACATAAGTAATTACATTTAAATGTATAACAATAATTTATAGAATTGTTTACAGCTTCCAAGAAACCCATTTTGTTGATAACTATCTTTTTAGTAATATTATTTTCCTGAACATAGAGAAATAATATCTATTATTCCTACAGAATTAATTTCCTACTTCGGTTCTACATAGCCCGTAGAACCGATGGCCGTTGGGGCAGAAAGGTTCTCGAATGGAGACCACGTACAGGACGACGCAGCGTAGGACGGCCTCAAACAAGATGGACAGACGACCTGATCAAGGTGGCGGGGAGCCGCTGGATGCAGGCCGCTGGTGATCGGCCGTTCTGGAAGTCTTTGGGGGAGGCCTATGTCCAACAGTGGACGTCCAATGGCTGACGACGAATTCCTACAGAATGTTGAACAACAGCTTTCGTAGTCATAGTCAACTTAGGTATGCCAAAAATGAAAAGTTAATTTAACCTGATAAAGAAATTGTCGTAAGTTGCAGTGATTTCTATTTATTTTCATCGAACTTTTTTTTTTACAATCACTCAACACACTCAAGGAATATTTTTATGAAATCGGTCTTGTAGTTTCTGAAATTTGCGAATTCAATCAACAAAACAAAGTAGTTCAGGATCCACCGCCCATTTTCGCACTTGATTATCTACTATCAACCTAATTTTCCGTGAGTAGCTTTATTTTGATGAGACGCCCAATAATTTCTTGTAACACTTGGATTGTGGTAGCTAACAGAGGTAACAAGGATAAAATGTTTTTATTTGATGGTTCTCAAATATTTATTACCAGAACTGATTTTTTTTTGTTGAATCTCAATATAAATTAAGTAGTTACTTATAATAATCTAAATTATTCGAAAAAATATTTGTCCTACAAAATCTATGGTTTGATCAAAGAGTCCCCTCTTTCCAATGTGTATCGATAACGAGGTCATCATAAATGATTACTTACCAGCTGATTTAGTTATTACACAAACAGCTGTTAATTAATAATGGTACTTGGTAGAGAAAACATTTTGCAGCAGTCCATACTACAACTACATTGTGAGTTGTGAGGAGTCATTTGATTTAGGTATACAAAGATGCATTGCCTAATTAGCTGTTTTATAGTCATTGTTCAATCATAATGCTATCTCCCGTTTCAATTGAGACAATATTGAGGAATTTACGATCACTTATGTGTCAACAATTCAATCGTACGAGTCATGCATGTAAGAACATACGGTCAATCAAATAAATCAGTTATCCTCCTTAGAACATTTTGTGCGAGATAGCGCTCGGACTTTGTATAATTACGTTCTTAAGTCATTGTCCTGCATTGTTTTGATAAAAACTGCTGTTGTGGGTTGGGTCGAGTAAATAAATAAGATAAGAACGATGTTAAGTGGGGGGCTTGTTCTCTATTGTAATTTGCATTTGTTTTTAACGGTAAAGAGTACCTAAATGGGGGCCTGTATGTCACGACTCACGAGTACGGTCTTATATAGTAATTTACTATCTAGTTGTCGAAGTCCAGAGAAATTTAAATGTATTGCGTGTTAAAATGTTTACTGTGAGCATATTGATCGGGTGTGACCAGCAGCGTCATGTGTAATTGCGGATGTTTTCAGAACTACGATAGGGATAATGTTATATTTTTTTAATCTTATTGCCGTCTGCTTACTTCTTATAGATAATAGGAAGGTTAGAAAGGATCATCATCCTGGATGATGTTTTAGTAAACTCATTATCAAATTGGACAGCTATTTACAAAAACTTAGTTAGGCGGGCGGGACCGCCCCGATCGTTATGTATTATTATTATTATTTTTTGTTATTCTTAACCAAAATGGGAATATTGTGTGATATTTATAATTTATTTTACTACCTATTTTTTTGGAAAAAAATGAATCGTTCCCTCTCTACGGTTCATAAAACAACACAATTATTGCTTTAACAAAAACATCTTATATGGTACCTGCGTCCTGCGTAGCACACGTTGATCAACACCATGAATCATCATAAAGTTTGTATCGTCGTAGTTAATACATTGTAATTTTTGGAGAGTAAATAGGTATACAAAAAGTGATTTTCTCACTCTGCAGGGCGACAAAGACACTCACCAGGGGCTGTATTATGACCTCTTATTTCCAGTCAGTTTACGCCGTGAATTGAACTGACTGGACAATTATACCATATAGGTACGTCAGTAGGTATTATACCATAATTAACCATGGCTGGATATTGCGACCATAATATGATATGAATTTGACAGTCAGTTCAATTCACAACGTAAACTGTCTGGAAATAAGAGTTCATATATACGGCCCCAGGTGGAAAAACGATGTACCTACACACAGCCCGCCGGTGCTGGAAATCACTTAGGGAGGTCTTTGTTCAGCAGTTGAGCAGTGCACGCCTCACGGCTGAAACGACGTCGAAGGGATATTACTTATACGTTGGTGCTTGTGAAAGGAAATGAAGAATATATTATTAATGTTGTCTTCTCGAAATCTAATTCCAGAAATATACTTTTACCCAGCATCCATATTTAGCACGTGTATTAAGTAATTGTAACCATTATGATAAATAATATCCGTCTAGAGATCCGATATTATCATTATTAGAGCTAACTATGGTTCAAATTGATGACCTATTTGTGAATTGATAAGGTTTGTTTTGAAATGAGGAGACAGATTGACGCAAAGGAACACGAGGGTAGCTGTGGTGTGCAGCATGATCAAACGCTGTTTACCGAAGATGTGTGATTCAGAAGTGTTTACCGATTAGAACTAATTAAAACTCGATTAATCCACTAATGGGAAAGGAAAGTACCTAGTTATTGTGTCTACTTGAGATTGTGATAGTATTTTCATATCTATCATACTAATATAATAAATGCAAAGGTTTGTATGTTTGTTTGTTAGGTACTACTTCACGAAAAACTGCTGAACCGATTTTGAACCGAAATTGACTACGCGTTCTAAGCTGCGGGCGAAAAGCTAGTTTTCATACATATTTCTTATATATAAAAATGAATCCCAAAATGTGTTGGTAAGCGCATAACTTGAGAACGGCTGAACCGATTTCGATAATTCTTTTTTTATTATATTCCTTGAAGTACGAGGATGGTTCTTATGTAGAGAAAACGTAAACATGTACCACGGGCGAAGCCGGGGCGGACCGCTAGTTATAAATAAAGTCAGATGAATTAAAACCTAATAAGCTCTCCTTCTACTTACTATATACTTCTGCTGTTACAAACCTGATGATGATTTAAATAATAATAATATAATTTTATAGCGTTCAAATAGCTTTGTAGTTAAATGATATTTTTTTTTAATAATGTTTACTTCCACATTTGAATTAGCCAGGTTTCGACGACAACAGGGTGACGCAACGCCTTGCCTCCCGGCCACCCATGAAATCACCAGCAATCTAATTTCTTTTACTCTTTTGGTTCTATATTTATGGACTGCAACAAAACATCTAATGATGGATTGATGTTTGCTGCACTTTCGCCACTGAACAGATTTTGATGATATTTGTCAATGTTGTAATGTAACTTGTAGTTTCGGTACCAGAATAAATGATTTTTAGCATATTAGCTATGTAAATGGCAAAGACATCAGTAAGTCAAATTGCTCTTATGTTAATTAAGGCGCTTCTATTTTCAATATTTCTGTGGTATACTAAACGCGGAAAGAATAAAATAAATTGTATTAAACTATGTTGTAACTAAAAACTAGACCTATTTTGCTACTACCTATAAAGTCTATACCTTCTGAAAAGTGTTGAGAATAAAATCAACTTTTCCAAGTGAAGTTTTCAGAAAATGATATGTTTTTTCGTTTCTGCTGTCGACTCCATCATACAATTTTGTTTATATAAATTGGTATTTCGTTCGATACTCCTGTAAATTTTTTTCCTACTTCATAATTTTCTTTTATCCTTTTGTGCCCTAAAAAATGATGCAAATATTGATTACAACTTTGTAAGTGAAGTATTGAAATATTAGATAACCTATAGATGACTTTTACGATTACGCTTTTGATCATTAATCATAGTTTAGTTAATAATATTACGTGTATCTGAAATCCTATCGGATTTATATTTGAACAAGCTGGTCCATGCAACTTTGTCTGTTCTGAAATATTTGTTTTTCCGTTTTTGCAACATTTTTCTCTAACGCTCTGCTCCTATTGGCCGCATCTCGTTGTATAGACGTTAGCTACTATTAAATTATTCTGTGGTATAGCGTTTAGCTTTTCACGATAGTCTAATCAATACAAATTTCACTTGAATTAGTAGTTCCTAAGATAAGTGCTCCATAAAACCAATAGTCAGTTTTTTTATAACTATTAAAAATACCAATACCAAATACTGTTTCCAGATTGCAGAACTTTAAGGTTCTTTAAATGCAATCTTATAACCTTCTTATAGATAGAGACACCGATAGAGTCTTTGCAGTGTCTCTTCTACAAAAAGTTGGAACAGGAACAAGACATAAATATATTATGATATAAAATAATATGATAGTTGCATTTATGACTATAAAAAATGCGGAATTTTGTTATTAGGTACTATACATATCTATATATTTCTTTATAACTAATAAATCGCTATAATTTGTTTATGTATCAAATTATTACGATCACAAACCAATGCTTTATGAATACCATTTGCAAAATTCCTGTAAGAATTGTAAGAATCCTGTCATTTTCAGAGCGGTATGAGACCGATACAAATTAATGCAATAAATTAAATGTAGTAAAAAATCGAAAAATCATCAAAGAGCTTGTATAAGTTTGGTCCCATTTATTTTATTATTTTTTTTTTGAAGTGAAAACTTCTTTAGCGGCGTTGGGTATAAAATCTTAAACTCGACACGTGACCTGATCGAAAAAGCGAACACGGATGGATATCAAACATGCTCAAGTTTTCACTTCTGCCGGCACTCCTGGAGTGCAACCCGTCTTTTTTTTTACATAATAATGATACTTACGACGAAAATAAAATAAAGATAAAAAATAATAATTTGAAAATGATTCACTCCTTAGCCTAGTTTTACACTTTTTAACACTACTGTGCTGTAGGTAGAATTGTAATGATAGAGATATTAACAAGACCATAAAAATATGTTATTCATATTATTAGTAATGTTGTTTTGATTTCAGTAGTGTCGGAAAATTTTATAAAAATAGATATACTTACCTATCGATCTACTTTTATGTTTTTATTTAATCTATATAGATCACAAAACCAGCTTAAATGGATTATGTTTTCAGTCTATTTTAATTTAGAAATGATAAGTAAAGTTAGATTAAGCTCAAGGTAAAACTGTTAAGACGCTTGTAGCACTACTAGATGATGTTTTAGGGTGAAGCTCAAACTCAAAACTTCTGCACATAACAGAACTTCACATATATCAAGGTCAACCTGCCGAAGAATCTTATTTATCTTTTATCATTTCCTTCCTTTACATTGAACTAGCGCTATCAATTGTTCGCTATCAAAACCACGGGACGAGCGCTGACCTATTGCAATTGTTTCATTAATGACCGAACCTCCGTAGAATTCAGTAGTCACTAGTGCAAACATGTACATTGACATTATTAAAAGCAGTAAGTGTCTGCTCAAGGCAAGGCTATGGTACTACAGTGTAGCGTTTGCGCATTTGTTCTATGCTGCTATAGTTCTGTTGAGTATAGATATGTCCCAGGATAAAGATCCAGCTGTGAGTGCTTATATTTACATCAGGTGGCGGCTCTTGACCTCCTGGTTTAATGTGAGTAGAAACAACCTTTTGAATTGTATGCGCATAAATGAATGTATGGACTTTGAATATGGAGCAGTTTAAAATTAATGTCTTTGATTGTGTGTGTACTATGACATCGTCTTCATTATTATCCGAGAGGTACATCACACATGAATATGTGTTTGTTTTAAAAATAACATTAAAGAACAATAGGAATAATAGTTTAATAAAGTACCTATTCACGCTTATCTTAAAATAAATATAAACAAAATAAATAAGGAAGGGATCTGAAAAACAGAATAGAGTTCACAAGATAAGTACAGTTAAGAAAGTTATAAATTAAAATATTAAACAAATAACTCATTTCTGATGTATTCAACATTCTCATGATCATCATCAAACTATAATAACCTAAATAAATTTAAATAAAACTCGCATAGGATTTTTTTTACTTGTGCTACATACTTACCTAAGTAGTTACCTATTCATTAAAAAAAACTCTACATGTTTAAATGTCATCAAACTCTCGTAATATTTTCACATTTACATGGTACTGAAAACTAGACGACGACAACATTATTGTTACAATACCACAGAATACACTTAAACATCTCGCTTTTTTAGTGTTGAAAATAGTAGAGAAAATCATAATATTATACGAATTTTAAATAGAAACAGGTTGCATTAATGACTTAATTTCGCATGTACCAAAAATTTTGTACATGTGAAATTGTACCAAATATTCTTCTACTCTTGTATTCTTCTACGTTTAAAATAATTAAAAATTTTCATAGCATCCTACAGTTTTTCACACATTTAGATTAGAAATGTAAGTAATTTGTCCGAAATAAGTCCTTCATACCACTTGAGCGAAGTCTTATTAAATATTTTATTATTTTGTCACCCAGGCAAAATTTATCTATAGATGATTCTGAAAGAGACATATCCTTGAAGAATACATAAACATATACTTACGTAACAACGTACTTAATTTATATTATTAAGACAATACACGTTGTTAGGAATAATCAAGGTGACGCAGTGATCTACGATAATTTAAACCGTTCGCGATCAATTAAAACACATCACGTTTCTTATTGTTTACCAACTTAAAAATGTGTGGAGGCCTAAACACTGGGGACCTTAAAATCTGAACCATTAGTGTACTGTGTATGTAGAAAATTTCGTACATTTGTTTACGTGAACTACGTTATTTTGAACGACTTGAGTTCCATTGCAGACAGAAGAAATGTAATAAAAACACTTCACATTCAAAAGTAAAACTATCCAATAGTCAATACATTACAAAGTCAGTTCTGAAATATTTTAAATTAATATTTGCTCTATTCATAGATCAATAAAATTCACGATTCCCGTCTCAATAATTACGGATGCCTCTCCCTGTATTTTTATTGATCTGAAATTATAAAAATAGTAATTTACAGGCGTAGGCCAAGCGCCTACGGAATCGTACAAATCGATCTCAAACACATTTGAAATTACATTTTATGAAAGAGAATTCTCTACTGTTTGAATAAAATAATTGCTGCTTACTGCTACCTACTCAATACCTACTCAATGTCATCAATGTTTTCAGTTCTTTGTAATCAGACAATATCAATAAATTATCAATTATGTTGCACATAATGCATAATTATGCATCGGACAATGAACTTATGATAAGAACTACCTACAAAATAATAAAAAAATATTTGCACTGAGAGGAAATTATCATAATGATAAGAACCCCGTTAAACATTAATGGGAATTGGGAATATGTCGCATAATTTCATGATTGCCATAATATATGATTTAAAGTTTAACATTTCTTAACATATGTCGGTATGTAAGCTGAACAGTCAAACACTTGCAGATTTTTTTGTGTTTTGTTTTTGGTAACGGGGATGAAATCTTCGATAGATCTTTTGGGGGGAACAGTAGAGTTCAAATCCAAAGCTAGTATCGGAAACCCGGTTTTTAGGGATTTCCTTTGGAACGCACTAGAGTTAAGTTATACTATTGTATAGGTAATCTTTTCTAATTTAAGAGTAACTTTTTGTCTTGTCAACATTCCTTCAAACAATGAAACAAAAATTATCATTGATTCGATGATCCTACGGCCTATCTAACTACATACCTACTTGTAATGCAAACGTCATGATGCCTGCAAGGACATCAGTGGTCACTACTCACTATGCCAAATAAGTATACTAAGGATAATGCCAATGTGTCGAAATAAACAAATATGTACCGAAATTGACGAACGGCAAATGAAAGAAAAAAAATATCGAAGAAAAGTTAGGAACAAATCTCACTTAAATAAATATGAAGTATAAAAAGCTAATATCATTTTTTTAAATATATTTAGTTAATATTTTTAACTTATCATTTGACCATATCTTTAAAACATTACCTATAGAGTTATTATTAATAAAATTTACACGCACGTGTGATGTTACCGATTTCTTTATTGTTTGGATTTATTGTATTTCTGTGGAAGTGCATGCGAAATAAAGATAATTGTTTATTTTATTGTGTAGATAACCTTGAACACATAAATAAATTGACCAATAACCTTGAAATTTTGTAGGGAAATCGAGAATATTATTATCTAAAAAATAACGAAATTATTAAATCTAAAACTTTTGATAAAAATTAACTACAGTTTAATAAATATGTAAAACAAAATAATCTACAAGGTTCATAAGTACATCACTTTATCTTTTTATTACAAAACTAGCGGTCCGCCCCGGCTTCGCCCGTGGTACATATGAAAAATAGATGTTGGCCGATTCTCAGACTTACCCGATATGCACAGAAAATTTCATGAGAATCGGTCCACCCGTTTCGGAGGAGTATGCAGACTAACATTGTGACACGAGAATTTTATATATAAGAGATATCTAATGATATAAAAATGACATAATAATAAAAGGAATACATTCATATTATAAAATCGAATCGCAAATGTGTTGCTAAGCGCAAAACTCAAGAACGGCTCTACCAATTCGGCTAATTTTATTTTAACGTTTTCTTTAATTCACAAGTAAGGTTCTTATAGAGAAAAAAAAACGTTAAGGGGTCAATAGGGCAAGATGACGTCTGTCGGGCATTTAGTTATTAATACATATTTATTTCTTTTTTACACGCTTTATATTAGCTTCACCTGTATGTTTGTATGTTTGTAACCGACTTCTTTGGGCGCGATTTTGACCCACTTTAAACGGCCAGATTTCGTTCAAACTTTGTAGATTTATTGAGGACCGATGACAATACACTAATTTGATAAAATTTTCTATTTTTTAGTTCGGTTTTCTATAAAAAGCGTGTTTTTTAGTTTTTTTAAACTACATATTATTATTTCTTTCAGTTATTGACTCTATGTTACTTCCCCATGTGTATTTACTGCGACTGGATGGAGTTAAATGGCCGTGGTGATGAGAAACCTGTAATACGTTTGAGGCAAATCAAAGAGGTTCTCTTTACAAGCATTATATTTCCTACCACTATGGTGAGTATAACCAGATTTTTTTATTTATAACGAAAAAAATTTGCTATGAATCGAGAACTTCCATTCTTGAAAAATTTCTGTAATATAAGTAGGTATTGGATATGTGAAGAGGTTCTGTTAAAATATACAGTTATTTGTTCTATATCATTCTTAAAAATTAACGTGATTTCTTAATGATATTTCAAAAAATAAATTAGTTGAAAAGTGTTTCTACTGCAGATACTACTTTATATCATCTATATAGCTTTATTATTTCTTTATTAAAGACTATAGTTATGCTCCGCGCTATATAATATAGCGTACCTATAACCTTCCTCGATAAATGGGCCATTTAATACCGAAAGAATTTTTCAAATCGGACCTAGTTCCTGAGATTAGTGCGTTCAAACAAATAAACAAACTCTTCAGCTTTATTATATTATGAAGTATAGATTTTAAAGTTTAATTTTTATTTAGTATTGAATTTTTTTCTCCAGTACTGTGACATCCTATTCTGGCGAGTATGGCAAAAGGACCCGAGTCTGATAGCACCAGTGAGGATATTCGATTACCTTCCCTACTGGACGCATCACTCCCTGCACTCCTTCTCTGGTGTGACTGTCTTCATAGATTTATTGATTGTGCCAAGGAAGAGGCCTGCTAGTCTCTTACCAGGCATGTTGGTTACTACAGCGTTCGTGACTGTTTATGCAAGCATGTAAGTTGGTTTTAAACTGATGTATAAGTCGCAGACAAATTGTGTGTTGGTGAAATAACGACTCTGTTTATAAACGAAATTTTGCAATTTGTCTGCGACATAATATATATTATTTATACCTATATAATGATCTTAGCGTGATGATATATATAAGCCTCTATAGCCTTCGACGATAAATGGGCTATCTAACACCGAAATAATTTTTAAAATCGCACCTATAGTTCCTGAGATTAAACAAACAAATGGGGGCGTTCAAACAAACAAATAAACCCTTCAGCTTTATAATATATAATATATAGCACAGACTAAATATTAGTATAGATATGTTTACTGGTAAGATAGTCATCCATTGAAAATGTATCTAAGAGATTTATGACGGAGATAATTATTATACCTACGTTTAGTTTTTATTCTAATTTTCTATATTTTTCGCTCTTTTTTCCTTAATGTACTATTTTACAATATCTTTTTATCTGTTACAGGGTGGCCATAACCTATGCAAATGGTGTTGCCGTGTATTCCGTGCTGAACGTTTTCGACAGTTTCAAAATCACACTTCTTATGATAATGTCGTATTTAGAACATTATTTTTACTACACGCTTCAATGGTGCATTGTTGATTTAGTATGGAAAAACAGGGTCGATACAGAAAAAATACATACTAATTAAAACGAAAACTAGTCAAAAATTAAGAATACTCATTTATCTGTTTTGGTAGATCGGGAAAGTGTAGAGCCTAAATAGAAATCTGCAAAAACATGTTCATCTACCAACGACAGAAATGAAGGATATTATTTTATGTTTCCCAATCATAATACAAATGTATACTTATGTTTGGGATAAATTAAGATTGTCGTTCGTTTAAAATGGATTAATTCAAATGGATAAATTCTTCAGGTCAAAAATAATTGCTTATACTGTGTTAGGTGACCCTTTAATCAGAACTACAATGTATTTAAATATGTCATTCAATACATAACAGTAGAGTATTATACATAAATAATGTAAACAAGATAAAATTATAGTAATAAATTCATTGAGGTATTATTACTACGTATAGAGAGGACACCAATTACAAATACATAGTGTAGTAGCGATGCTCTCTCTAAATAAATTAGATTAGTTAGTACTGTGATATAATTATCTTAAGAATTATAAAAGTGTCAGTATATTATATTATAACTTATAAGGAATAGTTGAAAATCTGTATAATATTATGTAGTTTCAAATTATTGTATTATAGTACCTATATAGGTTAATATATATAATACTTTTTGTTATTATAATTATAGAACAAATTTTATTATAATTTTATAAGATTTTCCTTACTTTAACTTTTAAAATAGGTAAGTACCTAACTACCTAGGTTTAAAAATATTCAGAAAAAATACCAAATATGTACTATAAAGGAAGAGAAAAAACGAATGATCTGTTGGTAATCAAATGAGTAACTGTGAATGGCCTTACAATAGTGATGTAATTGACAACTGTTAATAAAGTATTAAGCTTAAAACGTGTTTTTTATTTTATTTAAAATGATATCGAATGAAATCTGTATTCATTATATTAAGGGTATTTCCACCAATAATGGGCGAGGGTCTGTAGCGAGGAATGTGTTTGTAACCAATAGTATCGCTTCAAACGATTCAAACTTCAAACTAAATGAAGCTATACAATATACATGCTTCCTATACATCCTCGCGCATTATTGGTGAGAAAGCACCCTTAGCCCATGATGAGTTTTAGAAGCTTCATAGATTTTAGTTTGAAATCTGTACCTAGACACCTGTCCTAATTATTGCTATAAGTTGTTCTGTATTGAAATAGTAGGTAAGACAGTCATTGTGTGATTATACATGGATTATTCAGTGACTATGTAAAGGTGCTCGTAAACGGGCTAGTTTCTTGACAATTTCTTGCTGCAATAGTATAGCTGCCAAGTTGCCGATTATATCTCTCAACACAGTGCAACTTTTGCTGCAATATTGCTGTGTAGCCCGGAGATGCATTATAGTCGAGAGATATATTGGTCGATAAAAATTGCCAGCAGCATTTTTATTGCCCGTTTACAGGCATCTTTATCCGTAATCAAATATATTATCCATCAAATATATTATGTCGTCATTTTTCAATAAATCGTAACCTTCAGAAATTATCACGACTACTAGTGCTTCATTTGACTTATGGGTTATCATTTAACCTAGTAGTTAACTATTGTTTAAATACTACCTAAATAACTTTAACAGTAAAACAAATGGATTGTTTTGTTACAACATTACGACATAATAGCTAATTTAGTTAAATTTGTTAGCAGTACTAGCTTGCTACTAGTTATTAAGCGCGCCACACACGGTGAAGATACTATAATATTTTATGTTAAGATTCTCTAATATAAAATATTACAATATCTTAAGGTATCTAGGATGGCGGTTCTACAGGGGTCTTAGTACGCAATGACAAAAAGAAAAATGACGGTCAGCACGCTGATACCGGATACCTTAAGATATTGTTATATTTTATATTAGAGAATCTTAACATAAAATATTATTATAGTATCTTCACCGTGTGTGACGCGCTTTATTCTGTGGCAGTACTTATAGGTATGCGGTTGTAAGTTAAAAAAACATTATTGATATTTCAAATTACCTATTTTTACGAATATTATCTACTTTTTGTAAAATCTAAAAACAATAAAAAAACTGACCGCCCGCGGCTTCGGCAAAGAAAAACCCGCATAGTTCCCGTTCCCGTGGGATTTCCGGGATGAAACCTATTCTATGTGTTAATACAAGTTCCTCTATATGTATGTGCTAAATTTAATTGTAATCTGTTCAGTAGTATTTGCGTGAAAGAGTAACAAACACACACACACACACGCACATCCTCACAAACACATGTAGGATAGGAATTATAGATAGCTACTTATAGAAACTTAAATCTTCAGAGGAAAAAATAAAATAACAATTTATTTTTTGTCTTTATTAAAATATTTACAATATCACCGTATAAAAAATGTATTCTAATGCGAATAATATAACAATCTGCCAAATTAATAATACATTAAAATGCTACAAATCAATATATAAACAATCTTACATTAAATAGTTGAGCAAAATCTTTGTACTAACATAATATACAATTACATAATAATATAATGATACTATCAAAATACTTCCCTTTATTTTTAGTCCAAATAAAATAATCCTAAGAAACTAAAATAGAAAATAATTCCTTGAATTATTTTTCCTTCTAATATATTTTTGGACCCAAACTAATGTATGAAACATAAATATACAGTATCTATTAAAAATACAAAATAAAGGCATGATTTGATATTCCAATAATAATCAGTTTAAAATGTTAAATGATTGATCTAAATGAGAATTTTAAATATTTTTACTTAATTAAGTATATTAAAACTAAAATAACACAAATAATTGTGTACACTCAACCCTACGACACCCGTAGGTACATAATATACTAAAATATATTGTTTGGAATAAGTACCTAATAGTAATTTATCAACAAAACTATAAACATGCTAGATGACACAAAAATCTCACATTCATTGATTAAACTGGGGTATTTTATTATTATTTACTGAAAACTAAAATTAATTTTCTTTTTGAAATTAATATTTTCTGCAAAATTTTGTATAATATAGCGATTACCCATTTGCTATCACAATAAATTCATGGCTCAAAATTATTATTTATGAATTATGACCCAAAAATAATGATAATAATTAATAAAACATGGCTACCCTGTTGTTATACACATTTATGTACCTATATTTTTTCCATTCGCCTTCTCAAAGACTCTAGTTAAAATTTCTGAACTACGTTTCATCTATAAGTAAATGTAACGAGTAAAATAAAATAGAAAGTACTCCTTTTAACCATCATTAAATATTGTATTAATATTATATATCACATAAAAAATATGTATTTATCGCTACCGAGAATATTTATCTAAATAATTACTACTAATGACTATCCTTTCAACACTTTCGTCAACTAAAGAAAAAGGCAAGTAAATTACACTAGAATAACATTTTTATGTTTTACCTATTGGTCCCTTATCCAGAATATTTTGTCAAGATTACATAAAGTTAGAAAGTAAGGTTAGTAAATGAGTACATATTTGTAACACAGCCTAAAATGGCAGTTATCTGTTAAGTAAACAATTTTGAAAATATATTTGATGTCGAAAATATTTTTTTTTGTGTACTTCAAATGTGGAAACTTTCCGCTTATTCTAATAGGTACGAATGTATTAAAGCTTGTCTATACAATCAGCGTATTATGACCGTCAGGATGAGTCTTTGTAAAATAAAAATTGATTTTGAATAAAAAAAGTTTAACATGAAGTAAGTACCCATCTTATTATCCCAGATTGGAAAACAAACTGAATTCAAAGACGCGTTTTCAAACAATAACAACTACTTCACCACTTGAAAGCGTCTCTGCTCAACTCTTTTACACTTTTTTCCCTGTATTTTAGTACTTTCTTCATTGAAACTGACTGAAACGCTAGCCAGAACATCTCCAGAAGTTGCGAAACCTATGCAAATGATCAAAGACTCATCCTAACGATAATTTCGATAATCTATCGGACAGCATTAAGTTTCCACTTGAGCAGGAAGAAAGCGACAGTCCTCAAGAGGAACAGAGTGACGGTCAGCACGAGGACATCCCACCAGAACATATTAGGATTCATGGCTATGTCTTTCAGGAATACTTTGGGGTGCCTGAAAAATAATAATTCATTAATTTAATTAAAATTTTGTTAAAAGAACATTAGGTTATCCCTATAGGATGGAGGTCACATAATTTACATTCCCGTCAGCGCTTTTCTACTCTTTTTTTCTTTCTATTCCTACTGTGTAGTTGGTACAAATAATATCACTATAGTATACTACACTATATGAATTTTCATTCAAAGATTTCTATTTAAGTAACAAAACAAATTGTATATAAGGGTCAACCCACATCTTTTTATTGTAACGGCATGTTACGTAGGTAGGTATTCTGTTTAAATTTAGTACTAAATCAGATTAGGGAAAATAAGGCTTTGAACGATATGCAGTTCAATAGAATCAAATGTACAAAGGGATTCCCTTTGTACGTTTTAATCTTTTGAATACCATGTCCTGTTTTCACAGAACAGTGAAAAATATATTTCCTTTAGTTCAAACATATCTAAAACTAGCGGTCCGCCCCGGCTTCACCCGTGGTACCTACATGTTTAAACTATCCTATCTCTCAAGTTGGATCGAACTGCACATGGTGTGCGAATTTTATTATAATCGGTTAAGTGGTTTAGGAGTCCATTGAGGACAAACATTGTGACACGAGATTTATATATATTAAGATGGGCTCAAATAAGCCTAGGATATTTTCTAACCAAAAACAAAAAATACTCACTTATAATGGCAATAAAGTGCTTGGTTGCACTCCAAGGTAGGTCTATCCAGCCCATAGATAGCTCCTATATACCCTTCTAGCCCATACCGTAAGTACGATACATAAGAACCCCAGTATAAGTATGGCGGGAGATCACGAAGTCGTACACCGAAACCAGAAAACATCATCATTGGTACAGAGAGCGTTGGACCCAGGAAGGTGCCGTTCTGGAAATAAATTATTGCTTTCATAAAAAATAGTCAGTTTACGAATGTCAATATAATACACCATTACCAAAGAGAGATGATGTGTTACGAGCAAAACGGCCTAGACTGATCGTGGCTTTTAAGCTTATTCCACTCGTGCTTGTGCATACTCGGCTTGAAGAGAACCTGTTTATATAAGGGCAACCAAACATTTGCTCTAAGTCACTTTTAAAATGAAAGAAATAAAGACATTTTTCTCAACGGGAATAAAGGACTAAACTGGGAAGAGTAGAAGAAGAAACGGTCGTCTGACTCTTCCACTCAAAGCAGTAGAATTAGTATGCTAGTATATGACGTCGATCTTCTGTAGCAGTATGGTAGTTGGTACTTTTCCCATTTTGTGCCCAAGCGTGCTCGACTCCCACATAAGAAATGTGACAATGAGCCATCAGCCATTTTTCGTAAGTTGACGCGTCGTTCATCGATTTATAAGACGTCTTTTGGTACGTTGGTGCGGCATTCATCAATTTAGACATCACCTCATACCTAACAATAAAAAAAAGACGGGTTGCACTCCGGGAGTGCCGGCAGAAGTGAAAACTTGATTATTAACGTTCAGCATGTTTGATATTTTGGAATTGTATCCGTCTTACGCATCGAATATAAGGGCTAAAAAAAATCCGTCTTACGCTTTTTCGATCAGGCCACGTGTCCTGACGCGAGTTTAAGATTTTATACCCAACGCCGATAAAGAAGTTTTCACTTTAAAAATACTCACAACAACATTAAGCACGGCGCCGACCATCAAGCCAAAGCTCTGCGCCACGAGTACTGTGTACAGCGAGATCGTGAAGAACATCGCGAACCGAGCCGGGTCCAGCGGCTGGGACGACATCGTGTATACTATCACGCTGAACACGAAGCAGGATACTATCTGTAAGGTACATATTACATGTTTTATAAATATACATTTTTAAAAAAATACACATTTTTTTATAACAAAAAAATTGGTTGTTTGTAATGTAGGTTTACGATCGAGATGTTTACGTGATTACATAATGCAGTGGCAGCGCTCGAGATGAGACGGGAGATCGGTCCGTCTCTCTCTCGTTATAGCTGCGATCGCGCTCGTGAGGTTTTGGTGTGACACAAGTTTCTGAACATGTCACCCGACTAAAACGATTTTAAAAACGTTATCACGTTAAAAAATATAAATCAATCGATACACTATCGTAATAATTGAAATAATGTTTCATATTATTTGAGAAAGTTATAAATTATCTCAATAGATGGCGCGATAATTTATAACTTGTTAATAGGTGTCCCTAAGGCGATTAACACACGGCACCGCGCACCGCGGCGGTTGGCAGTGAATCCCTACGAGGAACGGACCATTCGACCGCGCGGTCGGGCGGTGTATGTGTGTTTGGTATCAACGGATTTAATAGAAGCCAATGCAACTTGAGAACCGCTTCACCGCCAACCGCGGCGGGACGCGGCACCGTGTGTTAATCGCCTAAGAAACATAAAAATGAGAGAGTAGAATAAATTCGATTGCTCTGGCGGGATCGCGGGTGGCTGAGTTGGTCAGGCGTCACCCCGGAATGGCAGAAGACGCGGGTTCGAATCGCCGCCTCGCGATATAATATTTTCTATTCTTTAAAAATTTCTTAGCCTAATATGCATAATGCCATAAAACCAATATATCAAATTCAAGATAAATGTTTATGAAAACTATCTGAAAGAAATATCTTTAATGACAACTCTATCATAAAAACCCACACCGACCCTTTTAGAGAATGCGCGTAACCATTAATCGAAAATAAAAAAAAAAAGACGGGTTGCACTCCGGGAGTGTCGGCAGAAGTGAAAACTTGATTATTAACGTTGAGCATGTTTGATATTTTGGAATGGTATCCGTCTTACGCTTTTTCGATCAGGTCACGTGTCCTGACGCGAGTTTAAGATTTTATATCCATTACAGAAAAAGTGCTCAACGCCACTAAAGAAGTTTTCACTTCAAAAACTATTTAAGTAGGTAGTATTTACTTACTGATATCGGTAAATCCACGATTGTAACGGAGATGTAATAAGATCCCAATGAGTACCATCTGTTGAAGTGTTCCTTGAGTAAAATTGACATTTCTGATGGAACTGAAGTGCAAAACATAAAAAAAATTGTTATATAAGTACGAGATTAATTACGTTTCAATGAAGTTAAAATGAATTAATAGAACTAACCGTTTTGCAAAAAAAAAAATTCTTAACATTAAATTATTCCTTTTGTATATCTCTCTAGTATTTCTTTAATGTAGGAAAATAGAAATTTACAAATAAAATCAAATAGGGCAAAATCTTCCGAAAATTAAAAAAAAATAACCTAACCTTAAAACAAATAAAAGGGAAAAATAAAATACTCACAAGTAAGAATAGTAAGCATCATAGGTGACATCATATGGTGCATCAAAATGGCGAACAATAAATTATAATTATCCAAAACCCGAGATCCTTCGTTGCCGGCGTTGATAAATAATGTTCCCAACATAATTCCGACCACTACGTTTACCATAAAACGTAGATATGTTAGAGTCTGGAAGAAAAATAATATATATTTGTATTTTTCTACTAACACTACTTTTACTACCTACTTCTCCTACTATTACTACTACTTCTACTACTACTTCTACTACTACTACTAAAATAACAAAAAATATTCTCTTTTAGGTATGTTTCCAATATACATGAATCCAAGGAAGATATTATCAAGAAATAATCTTTTATATTACTGCTACATCTAAGTTCTACAGACTATTATTACTACAATATAACAACAACTATATACTGATACGTATTGTATCATCTTTTAGTGTTTCTTCCATCATTGATTTCGTATTTTATATAATATTTTTTAATAGCACCGGTGGAAGCCGTCAACGGAGAGAAAGGAAAGGTAACAATGTTTTTGATCTTCAAGTTAGTCAAAATCTAATCTTATTAAAGAGCTGCGTTCTGATGGTACTGAGCTATTCATTTACACACACTGAACTGCAATATAAATCTATACTAATATTATAAAGCTGAAGTTTGTTTGTTTGTTTGAACGCGCTAATCTCGGGAACTACTGGTCCGATTTGAAAAATTCTTTCGGTGTTAGATAGACAATTTATCGAGGAAGGTTATAGGCTATATATCATCACGTTACGACCAATAGGAGTGGAGCCACGGGGGTGAAACCACGCGGGGCAGCTAGTCATCAATAAAAATGTCTTTATAATACTCACAGTATCCCGCTTAGCCTTCAGAAAACCTCTCTTAATAAGTACAGATCTTTGGTTAGCCTGCGACGTCTCTTCAGCTCCACAGCTTGCATCCAATTCCTTCATAGCACTAAGTGGATATATCCTCCTAAGGTTTTCCATAGTTGGTATCGAATCTGGATCCTCGAACCAATTGTGTGCTTTGCCATTTTCAGCTTTATTTGTTAGGATTTCTATTTTGTCCTCTCCATATTCGCCTGATGCTAATTCGATTACTGGAATTGAAAGAGTGTTGTTAGTCTTTTTCTGTTTTAACGTTGGGAAAAGGACTTTAATCATTTGATTATAGTACAGGCAAATAGTAATACCATTTAAAAGTCCCTTTTTTGCTTATTACAGGGGTCTGAAAAATGTAAAATGGACTCTACATCTTGTTAAATAATGTTCAAAAAATTATAAGACAAAACTGCCCAAACCAAGTTTCAAAAATAGTAACGGAGAATTTGTACCCAAATTACTTACCATAATCAGCAGGATTGTGATACAACGGGCAAGGTACACCAGCTTCCTCGAGATACGGTACTAAATTCTTCGTAGTGCCCTGGTACAGGCAGTGGCCAGCAGCCAACACATACACATGGTCGAATAGAGCGAATAGAGAGGCAGAAGGTTGGTGCACTGTACATACTATAGTCCTGCCTTGTTGAGCAAGGTTCTGGCATAGCTGTACTACTTGCGAACAGGAAGAACTGTCCAGACCTCTGAAAACGAATAATCCATACTTAATATTATAAATGCGAAAGTAACTCTGTCTGTCTGTTACTCAATCACGCCTAAACTACTGAGCCAACTTTCGTTAAATTTGGTATGGAGATATTTTGATACCCGAGAAAGGACAAAGGCTACTTTTTACCGCGGGAAATAGGATAGGTTTTTATCCCGGAAATCCCATGGTAACGGGAACTATGCGGGGTTTTCTTTGACTGCGCGGGCGAAGCTGCGGGTGGAAAGCTAGTAAGTAATTATTATAACTTTATAAGTGGCAGATTTCAAAGCTTAACAAGCTTGAAACTAGATGGCGCTGTAGGAGACGTAAACAGCGTTAAGAAATATTAATTTGCTATAATTTATTGTCTTATGCGCTGACATTTGTATTGAGCATTAAGTATATTGATGCAATATACAAGCTCATTATAAGTAAGTATAGACTATAGTAATTTTTCCTAATAGCAACAATTGTCTGACTCTGTACTACCTTCTAGAATTCTAGTAATTATTATTGCAAGTACACAAACATTAATTATGATCATAGATCAAACTAAACAAAAAAATAATAATTCATTCTATTTTAAAAACAAAATATGTATTTGATTTAAGATACATAAAATTAACAATATACTCACGTAGTTGGTTCATCCAAGAACATGACTAGGGGGTTGTTGATGAGTTCCAAAGCGATGGACAATCTCTTCCGCTGACCTCCTGAGAGTTGTGATCCCCTGGTATTCATGTGTTCGTATAGACCCAGGTTAGTGAGAATGTCTTCTATCTGAAAATGGCGGAAATCACTTTAAATAATGTTAAAGGTAAATGAAATAATTGGAGAATTATATATATTTTTTGTAAGTACTCAAACTTAATAATCGAGATATTTATTATAAATAAATAAAATAAAGAAGCACAGTCGTGTTTCATATTTAAACCACAAAATATATTTACAAAACAAAAGTACTTAAAAACTAATTTAAATTTGATAAGCTTAGGAATTTTTAACTACAAAACAAAAACATTATTTGCAACAATATTTACGTAGGAACATAATATAATCAAGAAGTTTTTTCTTCATCATTCGCACGACAAACAGTCATTTATCATTTTAATTGCCATTAAAACGTCATCTTTTTGAAGTGAAACTTCTTTATCGGGGTTGGAAAAAAAATTAGTGTAACAAAATGTAAATTTTTCCGTTACGCGCCATCTTTTTCTATCCCTACCACGCGTGATTCGACGTATTTCTATAAAGTTGCATAATATAGTATTTTTGACGTGACAACGTCTTATAATTCGATAGCGCCGGCTGCACGCACGAAAAAACATGACTCATGCGGCGTTACCTCGCTCTGAGGCGTTCCATGTAAGGCTTGAAGTGCAAGCGAGAGCGCGGAACGAGCGACAAAGAAGTACAATCGGACGTTGGCACGTTCAACTATCGTCAGTAAACCGACTTTACATTACAGACAACCAATTTTTTTCTTGTATAATCGATTCAATGACTCAATAATTTAATTTCAGTACATTTTCACACACGGCACGATCTGGGCCGTATTATGACCTCTTAAGGAATTGAACTCACTGGCAAATTCATATAATACCATAATAATTAACAATGGTTGGTTATTGCGATCATAATATTATGAATTTGCCAGTCAGTTAAATTCAACGATTAATCTATCTGGAAATAAGAGGTCATTAATTAAAATACGGCCCGTGATCCCATAAGTTTTCGCTTGTTCGATGGAAACCAAATGGTTGATAAACATACAAATAGATTATTAATACTTACAACTTCACCCTTTTCGTATTTGTCTAGTTTTGTGGGTAGTTTCAGATCAGCCGCGAGAGCCATGTTCTCTCCCACTGTTAGTAAGCCCTGGAGTCTGTCATCTTGTTGGATGTAGCACGACATTTTCTTGAAACGTTCTGAAAAAATAAATTATTCTTATTATAAATTTAAGACGTAAAGTTTAAAATAAAACATATTTTTAAAGAAGGTATTTCGCTGCGTCTCTCTGTCTGTATGTTCGTAAACTACATGGATTTGTTAATTTTTAGACAACGCGGACAAATCTGCAGGCTAGTTAATTATGTAATCGAATACCAATAGATTATACTTTATAGATTGCATATCTATCTATAATATATGTATATAAAACTCAAAGGTGACTGATATAGTGATCTATCAACGCACAGCCTAAAGTGGATGTTAGGACGTAGGCATCCGCTAAGAAAGGATTTCTCAAAATTCTTGCGAGAACGGGGAAAAACGGGGATGCACGTACAAAGTCGTGGGCGGAAGCTAGTTCATTATAAAACTATTTCATCAATTACCTACTATTTTACTTATCGGATAAAAACAACGCTCTCTAATAATTCTTAGCCTAATGGCTATTCGTGAATTTGTCAAATAATTTTAACAAATTAACGAATGTCGAATACGTACAATTGGCATGAACAACAATTTAAACAAAGAACCAAGTCTATTAAATAAGTAAATACTAACTCATAATTCTTCCTCTGCCATTAATAAAGATGGCGCCACCAACACCAGATATCCGATATCCAGAGAGGACATCCAGTAAAGTGGACTTGCCAGCTCCCGACGGGCCCATAATAGCAATGAGCTGGCGGGGACGGAGCCTGCCATTCACATTGTGTAGGATTTGCTTTGTACCTGGAAAGATAGGAAAACAAATAAGAAATATATTGACATAACCATGACATAACGTTGTTATTAAATTGGCTAGACAGAAATGTCTGTCTATGTATGTTTTAGCCTTGGTTTTAGCATTAAATTGTTCTGTATATAACGTTTATACAGGGTGACTGGTAAGACGTCAGACGAATTTTGACAGGAGCTTCTTCTCATGAAACTGAACAACTTTTGTTCTACAACTTTGCTGAATTTGTTGAAAAAAAATTGGACTTTGTATGGAAATGGGTCAGCTGATTAACGAAGTTTCCTTTAAGTTTTTTTTTATAAGTTTGTGTAAATTATAAGTATAAAAGCTGGTTGTTGCATGACATTTGCATTCAGACATTGACTTTAATTGAACACAAAAACAAAATTGTTGTGGCGTGCCCTGACTGAGGCCTATGTCCAGCCGTGGACAAGTTCACAAGACAATGATGATGATGAACACAAAAATAAGAAAAAAATAGACTTAATGGTTTTATAAATTTTTCCATAACATAACATTAATGTGCCCAGTGCATAGAATTAGTAGGTATCTAGGTACACTTTATAAACTTCGAAATTAAAATGGCTCTATATACATTATACATGTCGTCTAATCACGTGGGTGGCATTTAATAATGAACAACATAATAAACGTCCAATTTCGTAATTCATTGTCAAAAACAGTTACGCAAATTATTCACCAAATGCGAATATGTTCATGTCCGGTCCAATTAAAGTTAATTCAAATATTGATAAAGCTAATTCCCACCGATATAATGTTTACAAAATGTTCAAAGTACAATAATTCATATCTCGTTTTGGTTCGAAGTCCATTCGCGAATGACAAACAGTTATTATTCTGAAAAATACCTAAGTATAGGCATTGAGTTAAAGTATAGGCTATATTTTTACATTTATCTAAATACTGAATAGGTTTTAAAGGTACTAACAATAGAAATATTATAAAACGAATGAACCCGGATAGTGATGATAATAAAATCCAAAATATTGTGAAATAAACAACTTTTTTGTATACATTGCACCTAAATGAGATTGTTGTGTTGTTATTCTAAAAAATTACGTGTTATTTTTTATGTTGTCAGAGAACGGAATGATAAATATCTACTTCTTAATCCTAATTGACTATTTTATGACTACTTATTAAATACATATTAAGATTGGTATTTTCAAATATTGTTTCAATCAATAATAGGTTCTTAATAGTCCCTATTAATTAATATATTCTTATCAAGAATCTGAGGGTGACATTTTGATTTGTGGTATTGCAATTATTATTATTATCTATATATTAGCCGACTAAGAATTTCCGGTATCTATTCGAACTTTATAACCTTTCGCACGTCATGAACATTTTATCATCACGAAAAGTCAATATAATGATACATTATTATTATTTATTCAAATATTATGATCGTGTAAATATAAGTCTACAATGGTATAAAATATAAATATGATAATTGATATCAATTTTATTGTTTACCTACTGTTTCTACGGCACAGATTCAGTCTGATTTTGTACTGGAATCATTTTGTTGTAGTTTTCAAGTTTATGAACTAATATTTTTTAGTAGATTTGTTGTTGTTGTTATGAATCATACTTAATAAGTTTTTTTTTTATTTTGTAAATCAAAACCAAAAGGTATAAATACTGTCCAGAATTCAAAAATAATGAGTGAGACCTACATAATATCTATATCAATTTTTGATCACTATCTTTATGTATAGGTATATTCTTTCCTGATAAAATCGAATATTTTTTAAATGCGTAGGTACATGTATATTGTATATTATATAATATGTACGTACTACGTACCTATGTTATTAGTTGATACAGATTGCAAAAATCATTTAAAAGTTACGATTCAGCCCGTCTTGAGGTTGCAATTATTGTGCATCAATTTTCATTTCATGAATTGCTTCATGGAATTAATTGATGAACGACTTAAAAATATTATTATTGTTTTAATTAGCCAGCACTAATAAGAACCAAGAAGTCATTTAGACACAGATTAAATCAAATCTACAAATGTATCATAACAAAATTGCAAATTTTTTTAAATATAATTATTATCAAATTTATTTATATAATAATTAACATTAAATAAATTTATATAATGCATTATAGAAATACATACGATGAATTTACAAAACATGGACTTAAATCTTAACGTTCAACCATAGGACAAGTTTAAACCTCACGTTAAACCACGACTTAGTCTCGGTTTAATCGTCTATTTAAGTTTTAAAATTAGAATAGATATATTGCTATCTACTTCTTTAATTATATACTTAGATTGTACTGCATTTAGATTACGCAATTGTTTAGATCAATACGTTAATTATATTAATTTATGTGTATTAGCATTCAAGGATAAACAATACAATTTTGTTTGCGTACAAGTTCTTTTTAAATGGATATAAGGATAAAGTTTATATATCTCAAAAAGCGTTGTCTTTATCATCGCGATATAGCATTTCCGCGTATTTGATATATGAGTTCCATTAATTAAAATTTAAAACTTATATTAGTTATAGGCATTTAAAACTTGTGTTAGTATTGAGGCCGACTACGCAGATACAATGTGTATATGTATTATGTATTAAGATAGATGTATAGGTTCATATATATTTATATATTACTAGCGGTCCGCCCCGGCTTCGCCCGTGGTACATATGAAAAATAGATGTTGGCCGATTCTCAGACTTACCCGATATGCACAGAAAATTTCATGAGAATCGGTCCACCCGTTTCGGAGGAGTACCTATGCAGACTAACATTGTGACACGAGAATTTTATATATAAGAAGATTATGTTCATATAATTTTTTTTGTTGTCCTATTTTCCTCCCCTTAATTATTACATAAAAAGAAAAACCAAGGAAGATTAAAAGTCTGGCCAAGCACCACCTGACTGTCTCCTGATTAAGGTCAGGTAGGCCCTTTGCTTGCTTACCCATAAAAATTTCAAAATAATAAAATAAATGATGATTCAAATACTTAAATCCTGTAATCTATAATATTGTGAAATATTATAGGAAAATGCGGTGTTTCTATTTTCTACATGAATGCATTACAGCACTGTTAGGTATGTGATGTGTAATAATAACCTAAATTTAACATTTTTCAGTAAAAACTCACATTTATGCAAAACAATAATTATTGATTACTTGCTATTTATTTTGGCATTTGGAGCGTGTTTGGTAATAGCATGTTTTGCATACTTTGTGAAATAAATAATTTACCATTTAAGGAAAAATAGATACGTCCACTTTAACTGAAACAGTTGAATTATAACGAAAAAACTAAAAACGGACATACTTATTAGACATGGCATTTATAATAACAAAATGGTTCGCGATAAAAAAAAAACATACATCACATTAAACGCGTCTAGACGGGACGTGATATAATTTATCAAGAAAAATACCTACAAAAAATAATAGCTACAAAAAATTTAATTCACAGATATGAGATATTTTATAATATATGAATACCTGGTACATTTATATTATGCATTATAGAAATACATTGACGTTAATTTATTATGTATGTTAATACTTAATTAACATTATATATAGCTATAGCTTTATCTGCAAACGATGAGATTTTTGTCTTACGAATGTAGATGACTTTAAATTTAATACATATTTTAAACAGTCAAAAGTCATTCAGGACTATTCCTTTTATGGATGACCAAAAGTGGGAGTATTTTTTTACTCTTATTTTCACAAAATGGATAAAGACGAGCCTAGAACACGAGAACAAGAGCTTAGAACACATCAATCCCCCAATTTCTGAGATTAGCGCGGACAAACAACATAAACTCTTCAGCCTTATAATACCTATTATTGTTCACCCACATCAATGTGATTACCACTATCAAGGCAATGCGAAACTCCTTGCTGATACTGAGAATTTACATACAAAAGAGCGATTAACAAAATAGATCTCACAACTGAAGGCTAACATATCAAAGGTTCCTCAGTTGATATACGACGGTTAATTAGGCAGGTCCACACAGAGCGGGTAGTCTCGCGAGGCAATTGCTGTACTAGACTGCTCGATCTGTGTTGACGTGGCGTGTCCGAAGAAAGTTCCCGTGCCGCTATTTTCCTCGGAGGAGTCGCGTGCACGGAGCTTCGCGTGGAAAATACGGCTGCTCGAATGTCAACTGACTACTGAGGAACATATTTTGATGCTGTCAGCCGTCATTTTTGAGCTCTATAATATAGACCTTTCCTCGGCCGATCTATGTTCACACAGATTGAGCAGTCTCAATCTGTGTCAGAGTCAGCTATCGCTTAGCGAGGTTGATCGCTCTGTGTCGCCTAATAAACTGTCGAATGTCAACTGAGGAACCTTTGATGTGTCAGCTTTCAGCTGTTGAGAGATCTATGAAATATGTTAGTGGCTCTTTTGTACTGACCGAGCACAGCTTCGCGAGTTTGCTTGCTCTGTGTGGATCCGCCTAATTAACAAATAAATTAGACTTTAATCGCCTGACCTACATCCACCCACACTTATACTGATAAAATAATTTGCGTATACAATGCTTTGTTCAAACGTGTTGCTAACTAGAGTATTTATTAATAAATCAGTAGATAATTTCGGGCCACTGTTGAGCCTTGTAAGCTTATTGTAAGGGATGTTAAAGTTTAGGAGGTACATATATTAAAATTATTATTTTTTATTATACAAGAAAACGATTTCTATACGTCTAATTTATAAATTCAGTTTCGCAATCGGATATTACCAATGAAGATGTTTATATAACCGTAACAGAAACTATGGGATATCCGAAATAAAATACGATTTATTTAATTACGCGTATTTTTTTATAATATTTATTGTCATAACATTATCTAGTTATAAAATAAATATAAAATATGCTTCCGTATATTTTTAATCATATTCGATGACATTATATTAATTATAATTATTCTATCGTTAAAATAATTCGTAGAAAAGTAAAACAAACGAAAACTCGGTAGTTATTCAAGAGTTTAGAGGTCATGGATTAAGAATAATAATTATTGCAGTAAAACCTTCGTTTTATGTTATCTGTGGTAATACTATGATAATATATGTATTACATTTTTGATTAAGGGCGCGGGCACACGATGCGTTGCGGCGCCGCACCGCAAAGATTTCACCGTGTCAGTGGGCACACGAGCGGTGCGGCGCCGTAACGTTTTTATGTCGCAGCGGCGTCGTAGCAGCGTTGCACAGCGTGTCCTTCCTTGTGACGCAAAACAACTGAGCGGTGCCGCTCCGACGTCGCACCGCATTCACCCCTCCCCGCCTCGTCTTGGTGGTTACAAGTCCGGTGCGGCGCCGGAGCGCATCGTGTGACATGCCACAGATATTTCTATGTAAGACGACGCAGCGACACCGCTCCGGCGCCGCACCGCCGCCGCAACGCATCGTGTGCCCCCGCTCTAACTTAATAAAACTCATAAATCAGAAATTGTGGGTATTGCAATGACATCATTATTACGTGAGATTTTTTAATGCATAAAACGAGCGTTGCTTACTGAAATAACATAAATAATGATGTAATGTAAATAACATAAATAATGAACATAAAATTTCAGTAAAGGTTAACTGTACCGAATTGAATGGATTGTTTGTTTGTAAATTGTAATGTTAGGTTAGTAGACCGTACTAACTCGAGTAGTGTTCAAGTTACATAACTAAAAAAGTAATTCACGGATTTTATAAAACATTTTTTATTAGAAAACTAAGTATATTTATATTAATTATTATACTACTTATTATAAATTATTATTACCAAGTGGCATATTAAGTACATATTTTTCAAGGCCATACCGTAATGGCAATACCATCACGTTATGGCGTACGGCGACGATTTTTGTATCTTTGAATCTTGCCAAAGAAGTTCCACTTCTGACACGTGTGCTCGGCACACACACTCTTTTTATCTCGTGAGTCGTAGCAGCCTGAGCAGTGAACGAAGCCAGTACAAGCGGCTCGAATAAAATTACAAGTCACATAAACATTATACATACAGAAATATCGGTTACCGTCTCAACTCTCAAGCAATAAACAAACGAAACCTAACCTTGTAAACATGCTTTGCATAATTGTTACGGAACTTTTATACTGACTTCCTCAATTTTTACATACGACCAAATGTTGTTGGATGACTGTTCCTTTGTTGTATAATTTCTGTGATTCATGTTGATTATAATAATTAATAATGGATACGTTTTGGCGCTAGAATTCGTTATGCAAATACATAATACATATGTGCATAATGCACAAATGCCATAAATAATAAATAACACAAAGATTTGAGTACCTGTAAGTTTAGGAATAACATGAAAATATTGATAAGCTTAAGTTCAATTTATAATGTACATACATGGTTAACTATTTGTAATAGAACACATGAGAAATATTGAAAAAAAAAATATCGATGTAGGTGTTTGGAGTTGATGGAGTTTTGCAAGAAAACGTGAATGTTTTATATATTTTATTCATCGTTAGAATTGTCAGTAACATAACTTTATATCACAATTATTAGATTCTTTTAGTCAAGGTTAATTGGTTACCTACATACACTCGACGCACATAATTAAATATTATTTTATGGGTATTTTATAATAATTTATATCCAGACATAACATCGTAAATGCCAATGTGCAAATTGTATCAAGTGATGTCAGGCGGGTACCTATAAAAACAAAGTATTAAATTATATACCATAAACTAAGCCATAAACACATATTATAGGAAATCTTTTTGTTACTAACATTTAATTTAAGTGCAGTTGCTTATATAAACTGTTGCTTGAAAACACAACGTAATTTTTAAACGCATTTTGCGTTCGTACTTCGTATACTATCACAGTCCAGTGTAACAGAAAAACATACAAAATTATCATACTTTTTACCAAATAGTCAAATACATGCCGAATGAAAGTTTCGCAACCTATATCCGACTATCAGCTGTGATGACGTCACGCGTTCACTGACACTGATAAGTTCGCGCTATTTGTGACCAATCGGCATACGTCATACACACGTGCTCTTTGTCTGTGCTACGGTTACGAAGTAACTATTCTCTAATCTGTGGCTACGGGCAAGGACCTCTGCGCCATTTGGCACATACTCTATGTTGTCTATAGTACGTGTTTGGTAATTCATGAAAATGTGGGAGCGATTTTGTTTACATTGTTATATGTAATTAATGAATTTCTAATATATTTTATAAACATCTCTAATTAGCTTATTAAATTATTAACTTATTAGTATCATAGATACGAGACCAATTTTCTTTATAAAATTTCAATCATAAATTGCTTAAATATTTGATAATCATGTTTAATTAACATCAATAATTATCACGCTAGACTCGCAATTATTTAGAACAAAACATATCTCTATATTCTCTAACCATATATATTTTGAAGTAGGTTCCTATGTAATTTATAATTGTAAGTAGCATTTTTGTTATACATAATTTGGTCAATTCGGTCGGTATTTTTTTCGTGTTTTTGATAGTGGCTGCTTTAATTTGGAATTGAATTCAGATTTATTTTGTAAATACAACGCATAAATTATTTTTCACCTAAGTACCAAAACTACAATTTACGACATTTTTTTTTCATCAAACGCTATGTAATTTGTTAATCAATTGACAATTATGCTGATTAAAGCAAATCGAAGTTTATTCATCATTAAATTTATTCCAAACCACGCTGTTCTAAAATGCAATAACACACAAAAATTGCGCAAAATAAGATTTAGGTTAACAAAAGTTCATATTATCTAAATGATTCATTTGTGACTAAGTAAAGACTTTAGACTTTATTACTCTGGCATATAACTGAGAGGTTATTTTATAAATGTGCTAAAACACACGTCTCCTTGCTTACTTTGTATCTTTTATTCTCAATTTCTTAATTGTAATTTATTGCACATTTTTGCAACTACATCGCTTATTGAATGGATCATTTGACATTAAAATTATATTATACTAGCTTTCCGCCCGCGGCATCGCCCGCGCAGTCAAAGAAAAACCCGCATAGTTAAAACCTATCCTATGTCCTTTCTCGGGTATCAAAATATCTCTATACCAAATTTCATGCAAATTGGTTCAGTAGTTAAGGCGTGATTGAGTAACATACAGTCAGACAGAGTTACTTTCGCATTTATAATCCTATATGGATTACAATCGAAGGTTTATTTCAAACCCATCCATATTTTAGATATATATTTTTGTAGTGCAAACATTGGTTTAAGATTTAACTTATAATATTAATAAATAGATATTATTATGTACAAATATAAATTATAATATAATTTTTATAGTAGAGCAACTTCTGTGAAACTCGGTAATTTAAAAAAATACCATTGTGTTTTTGAGAAATGACATACTGTATATCATAACTCAAGCATCCATTATCTGTTTTATATTTAAACAATTAATTCACATTTCAAGTCTTAAACCTAAGTCTTAAACACAATATACACAAAATATCTTTTTTATACTGTTGCGAAAGCGAAACAAAACAAATGATATCGCCGCAGACTAAATAAAACGTCTAGCAAAACCATTGAGTTAGTATGTACTAGTACATGTATCTCAATGAGCAAAACATAAAAAATGTATTTCAAACATAACAATTTGACATGACAGATAGATTAATTAAACATGTTATTAAAAATTTCTTTGTTCGCGGACAACATAAAATAAGAATTTTAATTACCTACAGATTTACAGATGTAGTTTGAATTTATTACATAAATGTGTACTTTTGCTATTACATACCAATTATTGAATTATATTATCTGAGCTATTACGTAAAATTGAAACATTAAGCATAATTAGGGGAAAAAATTCTTAATGGACACTAAGATTAAATTTTTGCACATTAGTTATATTTTAACAAGCTTCAGAGCGCGAATTTTCATTGCGTGTTATCAGCATAAAAAGGCTATTTGCAAACCAAATTTCAGCTCAAAGCGTAAGCAGTTTTTGTGTGACGACGAACGAAGACCAACTAACGTATGTTCACATTATGTAATGTATCGTAACACAACAATTTCACGGAGAAAAACATGAATAAAATAAACTAACAGCGCCTCGCGTGTTAAGCCGAAGAAAGCACCATTCAGACAGACCTTTTATTTCTTTTATTAATGGGGATCAATTTTTCGAAAAATACTCTACATTTTTCTTTGAGAGAAAATTGTAGAGCATGTGGGATTCTTACCAACCAAAACCACCTAGGTGGCCAAACCCAAAACATAATAGAAGCGACTCGGGGATCTTTTATAAACACTAACCCCCCAAGGTCCCCCGCAACAATATGCCAAACTGAGTGACTTCCCTAACTCATAATCAATTGCCCAATGTGGAGAGATCAACAGGGAAGATGTAATAGACTACAAGAGAAGTACAAAGCTGACAGACAGACCTATAAGTTTGTAATAAGATAACAGTTTATGCCCGTAGTTTTGCAGATGATTCCGCGGGACACAGCTAGTTTTAAGCTCATTTAAATTGAACGCAGTGTTAGTAAATACATTCATTTGATACATAGCTGTTATTGCAGTGGCAAATAAACGATCTTGCAATACAGATAACACTTCTAGTTCAATAGATCAAGTATTAGTCCATTGAATAAAAAGTTCTAGAGTGCGTGAGTTAGTAACGTAAGATGTTTCTTCGGAAACATGTCAAGAGTCCCTAGGTAATAAACATACTAAAACCCCGGGCCACTAGGAGGAGCCCCGGAGTGGGGGGAGGGGGGAAATGGGTCCATTTTTTCATTTTTCGCTTAAATCTCAAAAACGGTACATGTTAGAGAAAAACTTTCAAGGAAAAGTTGAAAGGCCATAAAATTATCTACAAGTTGTACCTGAATCATTTTTTCCTATATCCTACCGTTTCTGAGTTATACGCAGTAAAACATGATTTTGGCTCAAACAATTTCCACATCAATCGATCAAAAAATATTTCTTTCTTCCAAAAAACTAAAATGTGCAACTTGTGACCGGTACTGATAGATTGCTCTTAATTAGGTCTATAATTGGTAAAATAAACACATTCCTCCATGGAAGCCTTTAGGAGGAATCGATTGTCAAAATATTATATTATGGTAGTTTGAGTTACTGAACTTGATCTTTTTATTTTTTTCTTCCAAAAAACTCAAAAGTGCAACTTGTGACCGGTACAAATAGATTGCTCATAATTGGGTCTATCATTGATAAAAATACCAGATTCCACCATGGAGGCGTTTACGGGGAATTGAATTTTATTAGGGTAGTTACGATACTTGAACTTTTTATTTTTTTTCTTCAAAAAAACTCAAAAGTGCAACTTGTGACCGATACTGATAGATTGCTCTTAATTAGGTCTATAATTGGTAAAATAAACACATTCCTCCATGGAAGCCTTTAGGAGGAATCGATTGTCAAAATACTATAATAGGGTTGTTTGAGTTACTGAACTTTATCTTTTTATTTTTTTCTTCCAAAATACTCAAAAGTGCAACTTGTGACCGGTACTGATAGATTGCTCTTAATTAGGTCTATAATTGGTAAAATAAACACATTCCTCCATGGAAGCCTTTAGGAGGAATCGATTGTCAAAATATTATATTAGGGTAGTTTGAGTTACTGAACTTGATCTTTTTATTTTTTTCTTCCAAAAAACTCAAAAGTGCAACTTGTGACCGGTACAGATAGATTGCTCATAATAAGGTCTATCATTGATAAAAATACTAGATTCCACCACGGAGGCGTTTACGGGGAATTGAATTTTATTAGGGTAGATACGATACTTGAACTTTTTATTTTTTTTCTTCCAAAAAAACTCAAAAGTGCAACTTGTGACCGGTACCGATAGATTGCTCATAATTAGGTCTATCATTGATAAAAAAACCAGATTCCACCATGGAGGCGTTTAGGAGGTATTGAATTTTATTAGGGTAGTTACGATACATGAACTTTTTAACTAACTACCCTAATAAAATTCAATTCCCCGTAAACGCCTCCATGGTGGAATCTGGTATTTTTATCAATGATAGACCTAATTATGAGCAATCTATTTGTACCGGTCACAAGTTGCACTTTTGAGCTTTTTGGAAGAAAAAAAAAATAAAAAGTTCATGTATCGTAACTACCCTGATAAAATTCAATTCTCCGTAAACGCCTCCGTGGTGGAATCTGGTATTTTTAGCCATGATAGACCTAATTATGAGCAATCTATCTGTACCGGTCACAAGTTGCACTTTTGAGTTTTTTGGAAGAAAAAAATAAAAAGATCAAGTTCAGTAACTCAAACTGCCCTAATATAATATTTTGACAATCGATTCCTCCTAAAGGCTTCCATGGAGGAATGTGTTTATTTTACCAATTATAGAACTAATTAAGAGCAATCTATCAGTACTGGTCACAAGTTGCACATTTGAGTTTTTTGGAAGAAAGAAATATTTTTTGATCGATTGATGAGGAAATTGTTTGAGCCAAAATCATGTTTTACTGCGTATAACTCAGAAACGGTAGGATATAGGAAAAAATGATTTAGGTACAACTTGTAGATAATTGTATGGCCTTTCAACTTTTCCTTGAAAGTTTTTCTCTAACATGTACCGTTTTTGAGATTTAAGCGAAAAATGAAAAAATGGACCCATTTCCCCCCTCCCCCCACTCCGGGGCTCCTCCTAGTGGCCCGGGGTTTTAGTATGTTTATTACCTAGGGACTCTTGACATGTTTCCGAAGAAACATCTTACGTTACTAACTCACGCACTCTAGACCCCCCTTGGAGGGTCTCATTCAATGGACTATATCACTAGAGCTTGATACCGATACGCCGGCACACTAATTATTGAGGTCACATCCGGGATCCTAGATGGTGCAATGGCGATAAACAGCTAACATTTGTATGGAAAATCCTTAATATTTCGAGTTTTATGTAAGGGTAATTAGTGTGCGTTAGTCGTAAGAACTTTATACTAAATGTAAATATCCACAACGAAGTTATATTTTGTATCTGTATAGATTTTATTTATAATTTTATGTGAAGAAAATGGCAGTTTTATTATTGTAATATACAAGTTCTTTAGTAAAGCTTTATAAAAAGCTATATCAAAACCTATTTCTAAATTTCAATCCTCCGTTGAGTAAACATAAAAAAATATGGTGAGGTAAACAACTAAACGCGTTTAACGATCTATCGTGACTGGAAAATTAAAGAGTTTTCCGCCCTTACTTCACCCGCGTTATCATAAACTTCAACCTTCCTCGACATCCACGCTATCCAATGGTGAAAACTGAATCAATATCGGTGTAGTAGTTTTTGAGTTTCACGCACAGGCAGACAGACGGTCAGACGCGTGGGAGGACTTTGTTTTATAATATGTATTGATAGGTATAATAGGTAAAGTATAAAGTCCATCCAGCCAGCGAGTTATGTTTAATCCATACGATTATACTAACACATTACTAATCTATTGTGCAAAAAAATCATTGTTCCATGATGAGTATAAATTATTATCATTGTACTGTTGAAATTTTTATGCCCCTGTTTTATTAGATAAGTCTCTACGTATATTTATACGCAGCAGAAGCGTAGCGTGCCTTGGCGGGGACCCATATAAAAAATTATTTGGGGGCCCTTAGGAAGGATAAAGATTTCTCACAAAAGTGCATGTTGGGGGCCCCCTTAGAGCGGGGGCCCCGTATAATTGATGTGGCAGATACGGCGGTAGCTACGCCCCTGATACGGAGTGCATTATTTAGTACGGATTAAGCTTATTTCATGGGCTATTTTTAATATTTTATGTTTGTAGAATTAAAATTAATATAAAAGAGAAAGACAAGTAGTAGCGTAGGTTCAACTAAGTTTACTCGTACTAGTATGTCAATTCATGGGCTTTTTTGTGCCTAGGCTGTAGTAATTAATGTTGGCAAAGTTTATACTATTTATAGTGTAATCTACTGTTTCATAGCTAGATCAGTCAAACTCAAACTAAAACATTTATTTATTGAATTAGACTTCTTCTGGAAGCACTTTTGAAACGTCATTACATATTTTTAACATTTACCACCGATTCAGAAAGCAGTATCTACGGAGAAGAACCGGCAAGTAACTCCATAGTTGCTCTTATAAATCATGTCAGTTTTACAATTTAATTTTACAAAATGCATACCTATGTAACATAATATTATAATAAGTCGATAAATACAACGCTTCTTTATGCGTTAAAAATATACTCTACAAATCGAAAACATCTGTTATTGCAAACGTTATTTTTTGTGCCTATAATATAGGAAATCAATCTATAACTAAATCAAGAATGAATAACTATACCCGAGAATAAATATCTATACTACATAGAAATCTAAATTACATTGTTATTTAGCTATGCTATACTATCATTATGGATACTTTATATTTTTTTTCTCGAAGCTAAAACAAAGTACCTAAGGTTAGATTACGTACTTTTACCCTCAAGCTCTTCATAGCCTTTGTTCTCAGTTCTGTCAATCCTTATCTGATAAGGAGTTCTTCATAAACACTTATATTACACTTATGGTAGGTACATATCTTCAGGATTATGAGGTCAATGAACCGTTCATCTAAATCTGCTCTATGTAATTGGCTTTAGCATCAACAGATCGTGATTATCTGATTATCTCTTGATTGCGAGTCCTAACGGCTTATGATGTTATAATGACGTTGTACTTGCATGGAGGTAGTTATTTTTCGCTGCAGCTAAGTCATATTGCAATTAAGGGCCGTTTTATAGCTTCAGGTAATCTGTATAACATAACAGCCAGTCAGTCAGATAATTCAACTAATGTGTGAAAATATATATGCTATAATATATGCTATCCGGGATATTATCAGAGGTGAACCGCGGTCCTTAGAGTTTTTAATTTTATTTTTTTTCAATAATGAGGTGCTATATTTTATGGTATTACAACCATTCAAAACATAATATTGCAAGTTTAAAGTCTTCAATATGTAAATAAAAAATATTTTTATCGTAATATTATGTAAATAAAGTATTAAACAATGGTATTATAATTTCGTTTCTTTCTACCCTGACCCAAGGGTCATTGATTGTCAAAATCGAGTCTATAGGAGTCTGTTACATAAAAACGTACAGGAGAAGCTAGTAAAAGAGTGTTAAAAATCGATATTTTTATTTAACAGTAAATAAATACAAAATTCACGAACAAATAACTTTGAACCAATTAGGTGCTAACTCCCAATGTAGTGGACCTTGGCACTAAGATACCATCGAATAAGGCATTAGTCGTTATATGTGATGTCACTGAACTAGCTTTATAAGACCTGTAGTTTTTAGAGTTCCGTGGAAAAAGGGTGAAACGGGACTATTATTGAAATTTCGCTGTCTGTCTACACCAGGCTCTATCTCATGACTCATGAGCCGTGAAAGTTAGACAGTCGAAATTTTCAGAGATGATGTATTTTTGTTGCCGCTTTAAAAACAAATACCTAATCAAATAAGGATAAACATAAACAATAATTAGCGCGGTCATGTACGGAGTCCTAGTTTATGAGTCCGACTCGCACTTGACCTATTTTTTGAAGTGACTTTAAAATTTAAATATACGCAATATACATAAAACTTTCAACATACAATAATAAATTTAATTCATAGACATTTGAAGGAATTTCCATTCTCATGCGTTGTTAATTTGAATTGTTATCACATTTAAATAATTAAGTATCGTAAAAATTACAAACGTAGGGAATATCAATAAAAAAATCTTGGAGGAAAACTAAGAAATAAAATAAACTCGAGGAGGATATTAACTAGTTAAGATAGCATTCATGCTTTTTTTCTTTTTTTATTGCAATATTGTATTTGACTGACCGGTTGGCTTGGTTGGTAGTGCTATAAGTGGCCAAGTAGTGGCCCTGCCTTCCAAGCCAGAGGTCGTGGATTCGGTTCCCACCCGGGGCAAGTATCTGTGTGATTAACAAGATGTTTGCTCTGTGTCTGGGTGCTAATTATCTATACAAGTATTTGTTTAAAAATTATAGTTTATGTAATATGTACATGTCTATCAACCATCTTGTTTCCATAACACAAGCGAAAGCTTAGTATGGGATCAGATTGTGCCGTGTGTGAAAATTGTGCTGAAATATTATTATTTATTATTCAAAACATAAATTATTCAAATATAATATAGAAATAACTCTTTCAATGTTGACGTATAAACAAGGTATAAACTAATAAAAATTAGCATTTTATAAATTATGTTTTTCTAACAGATCAATAAAAAAATCTGCCTTGTTATTTTATTTTTATTTATTAGGTATTTGTTATGTGTGTGAAATTCTAAAACTTTGATTTGTAGTTTATAAATCAATTTTGTTTACGGCCAAATAAAAAAATGTAGGTATAAAATATGATTTTTTGATTGTCATCTTCACAAGCAATCCTTATTTTTAGTTTTAACTTTTAACACACTACAGGGATACACGCCTCTTACAAATAATAAGTTTAATCACAGAAACACACACATATACAAAAACACATTCACACAAACACACATCCACACTTCTGATTTTACTGCTTTTTTTATCCTCACTTTGTAGTAATGGTGCTAATAATTGTTAGTTGAAATTGCTCGCCAAAATTGGCTAAAGGAACTTCCCGCATTATCACTTCAGAGTTCAGAGTATAAAACAAAGTCGCTTTCCAGCGTCTATGTCTGTATGCTTAGATCTTTAAAATTACGCAACAGAGTTTGTTTGTTTTTTTTTATAGATAGAGTGATTCTCAAGGAAGGTTTTTTTTAGCTTCTAGACACAGCGGGCGAAGCCGCGGGCAGAAAACTAGTCATAAATATACCGCAATCCTTTCAGAAAATTGATTTATAAATACATACATATACTTAGTTAGAATACCCCACTTCCCACAACACCCGGAGGGGAGAAACAGGATATAATGTTCCAATTGAGTTGATTGAACCTAGCGTGTGGTCAGACGCGATGTGATGATTGCCTCTACTTCAAATTTACTAAATATTTAAAGTCTGTTCGCGATAAGCTCAAAAACGGCTGCACTGATTTTCATAGTATTTTCACCAATATGGCGCATATGGAAGGTTTTCTTACTAAAGTATAAACACACAAACTTACAAAAACGGATATTAACTCCATATTCCATAACATCTTTAAATATACATACATCTTTTAATATCATCATCTTTAGATTTGTCACATAATGTATACGCAATAAAAATTTGTTTTTTAAATCATTAAAATTTTACACCTTTTTGCATATTCTAATATTTTATTTTAATGGTTTGTCAATATTATATGCAATGCAATTTCAAAAACTGTTAATTTATTGTACCAGTAGGAATAATATGAGAATATACCTAACACTTTTTTGCATTTTCAAAAACGTTATACAATTAATGCTGAATTACTTATATAAGTGTCTAACGAACCACCCCGGCATCGCGCGTATAGATTTTGGACATGAAAAAGCTGGACAAAAATCGTCCCCGGTGTTAGATTGACGAACTTATACACTAGACTAGTAGTAGAATTATTGACACGAGCAAAAAATATTACTTAACGATTGTAATGTCGATCTTATTAGGTAATTTTAAATCATACAGCGCAGCGATGTGACTCGTAATACGAAACAATTTATAAAAGGTTTAAATTTAAAAATTCCCATTTGTTTTAGTCAAGTCTTACTAAAACAAATAGCTATATGAAGGTTATCTTCACAAATAGCTGTTCATTATTCATTAATAATACTCGACCTTCCATAATTGACTAATTTTTGTATCATTTAATCTTATCGTTTATTGGAATGAAATTGAAATTGAAATTATATCGGATCCGGTTGTACTATTGCGTATTTCAACTAATACCTTAATAATATCTATACAATGCTCCGTATAAAACTTTTACTATATTTTATAGCTGCAATGTTGATACGTATATATTATAATATAATAATTTCGATCTAGTCTATCTATAAAAAATCACATCAAAATTGCGTGTTTAATAAGAATTGTAAGGTAAAAGCTTAAAAAGGTTGATGTAATCAATAAATGCCATGATAAAAAGAAGAGCAGGCAGATTTTCAGATTAATAAATACAACTGGTAGACAATTTACTATTCATTGTAAAGAAACAAAAAATTGTTTCTACGCCACAAGACATCTTACACTTTCCAAAAAAGCCCATTGAACTCGTGATAAATAGTTTTTCTTTCAGTATTCTTGTACGCTCAGTTTTAAATGATAAGAAAAGCCCCTAGGTTTCAGTTATTTTAAAAAAAGCTGGTAAATTAAAATACATATAAATATATTAATTTATTTATAATCTTTATTGCATACAAAACAAATAAAAATTTCACACACACAGACAGGACATTTGATGCAAAGGGCGGCTTTATTGCTTCAAGCAATTTCTTCCAAGCATATTACAAAAACAAATGCGTGTGCTATGTCACGTTATGTTATGACTTATGACTAACCTTACCGTAATACCTGACCTTTTTTGGAATCCTTTAAATTGCTATTTTATCGCAAAAACGATAACCGCAAAATATTATTGATTTTCAATTTTAAATAGCTTCAGTGCACAGATTATCTAGTAACATTGAAATTTTGATACCTTATCATTTGAGTATAATTTCTTTTGAAACAAAGGTGTTTTCGTGATTGACGATAATATGGTTTATATATTATATGATATATCTGTATCCGTTTTTTATCAATACATACGCAATATGTAATAAATGAGTAAGATTTGATGATTTGGAATTACAAAATTTTATTTCAACATTAATTTATAGGCGATTGAGTATGCGAGAAAATTATTAACTAAAATTGTTCAAGATGTGGTAGAGCTACATTCATTTCTTCACACATTTTTTCACTACTTTAATTAAGACGACGACCGACCTTCGTGCAAAACGATTTAATTTTTATTAGTAAGCAATTGCTAAAGTTCAATTCAAAATGTTTAGATGTCACAATTAGGAATAGTATATTCATTTAAAATATTGTATTTACATAATAATCTGATCTCATATTTGCATATTTAGTTTCACTTCAGGAGCAATTAGAAAATTGTATTGAATTGAAATAAAATAGTAATACAGGTCATTGTCGAAATTGCGTAAGTTATTGTTCAATACTTTATTGCTTATTGGTATTAGTTTGTCATCTTTTTTATCAAAGATACAAATAAAAGATTACCCTGACCTCTCAGCCAATGCTGAACTTTATTCCAAACTCGAATGCTAGATACTTCCGTAGTTTTTTCAATTTAACGTAATTATAGAATTTTTTTTGAATTATCCATAAATATGGGACTTGACAAGGACAAAGAAAATAGGTATTTGTATTTAAATTATGTGTTCTTCTTGTACATATTAGCTACCTATCCAAAGGTCAAGAATTTTTAAATTCCTTTCTGTAGTTCCAGATTTTAACCTCAATACTAATACTAATTTTATAACTATACGTCTTGATGTCTTTATAATATTAGTACATCATTGTAACTTGTATAAAATGAGATTATATAAAAAATGTACTTGTCCAGAGAGCCTATTACAGTATTAAGGAATATATGGAAGATAAAAACCCATGGAGGGTTGTCGCGTAAAAACCACAGGACAGTTCTTTGGCATATTATGATAATATATGTATTATGATATTTATTTATTTATTTATTTAATAAGGTGCACACCACAGCTGACAATTTTGCCTCGATAAACACAAATTTAATTACATGTTGCGGTGAAATGCCAACCAATTATTACATATGTAATTTGTAAAATTGTACCTAAATCTGACATGATTAAAAAGAGCAACTATGGAGTTTCTTGCCGATTCTTCTCCGTAGATACTGCTTTCCGAATCGGTGGTAAATGTTAAAAATATGTACTTAATGACGTTTCAAAAGTGCTTCTAGAAGAAGTCTAATTGAATAAATAAATGTTTGAGTTTGAGTTTTGAGTTTGAGTTAGAGTACCTATATAAAATGAGACACCGTTGAACTCAAATATTGGCAAATGTTGCCAATTTAATATGATAATGAAATTTTAAGCATTTAAAAGATTTGATTCTTCAATATCTTTATCTTGCGATATTATCTTCACGAATTGCTATTTTATAAAACAAAACAGCAACAGGTAACAAACACAAAATATTTAATGTGTATTTCCATGATCTATTGTCTGTGGTATTTCCTGTTTTTAACAGAGAATAATAATACTCTATAGGCAAAAAACACATTTTGAAAATTATGCAAAGAAAACTTGTTTTATTGATTTTGAAGGTTAGGCTAGACTAGAAAAAAAGGCTAGTCAAAACAACTTGATATTAGACTACTTTGAAAAAAAGCGATTAAAATTTATGATTATTTATTCTATATTATTAGTTATAAATTATTTTATTTTATATGAAGATGACTTCAAATAAATATACCTACGATACACCGCTGAATTAATTCAAGTTCTTCGCAGAAACCAGTTCGATTTGTTCCTGGAAAAACCGAGTTTGTTGCTAAGGTTTTTACTTCAAGATCCTTAAACCTGTTCGAACAAGGACATATTATTAGGAATTTTTCAATTTTTATAAAAAAAATCGAATGACGACAACGGTGTTTCTTACTTATAATAATTCATTAACATAGCCCTCATTTACAATGACATATTAATTAATATAAATATGACAGTGTTAGTTTATTCATTAAAATTTATTACAATAACTTTCATTAATAAGAATACATTGTAAATAGGTTAAATATATTATTTTCTATGAATTGTTTAATTAAACATTAAATTCTCGGGTCCCAGAATTTGTAACCGAAAATTTGTATTTTTTTTTGTATGTTGGTAGAAAATGGCAAAATTTGTATTTTTTTTTTGTATGTTGGTAGAAAATGGCAGTTAATACCTCTTGAAAATACCTAAATGTAATAAAGTTCGTTTGCTGTATCATATAATAAAATAAGTTCGTGGGCTGTATCATCTGTAAAGGTTACATCATATGTATGGTTATCAATTGATAAATCAAAAATCCTGTTTATAAATGTGTGAAATTACAATACTAAAAACACCTAAAGATATGTGATTTTCCGCGGTGAGAAAAACGTATTACGTCAACTTAATGTCACCGGGGGCAATGTTATAGATGTTAATAATTGTGGACTTTAATCTCTCATATTGAAACAAAATAGCTTAGTTAATTTATATAAGTAGGAAAATCTATCTTCTTAATGGATGTATTAATATATAATTGGTTTTAGAAAATATCAACATTAATGCATTCAACTATTAAATGAGTGTTTTATGATTGGTTTAAAATTAACTAAGTTATCTATATTACTTATGTTGTCCTTTATGTTTTCACTTTTAAGCGTTCAGAAAGTGTTCATAATTTCCAAAAGATCTATGTTTACGAAGTTTTAAAAAAACAGGTCCATAGTAAAAATTTTAGTTACCACCTTTGAAACAAATGTTTTTTTTTTTAATAAAAAAAGTTAATAAAATTGAGATTGAATAGCCATAAAATAGCCTAAACAATAAACAGGTATAAGAACATGTTTAGAAGGCCATAAAGAATAAAGATATTGAAACTATGAAAAAAGTTAGATAATGAATTTTCAACAGAATTCATGAGGTGATACAAGACTATACACGTCAGCTGGTTATAAAATATGATATATTCAATATTGAGTAATAAAAAAATAGTTAGTTATCATTAATAAATAGTATACAAACGATGCGCTAATTGCAGTAGATACAATTTTCATAAGACACATGTATCACATATTTTTATCTTGAATGTTGTTTATTAAGCAGAACTTATTTAATTGCCCATTTAATTGGTCGTTTTAAAGAAACCCGACACCGGTGTGATTGTTATTAAAACAAGCCGTATATCACGCTTTATTATCACTACATAGTATAAAACAAAGTCGCTTTCCCTGTCCCTATGTCCCTATGTCCCTATGTCCCTTTGTACGCTTAAATCTTTGAAACTACGCAACGGATTTTGATGCGGTTTTTTTTAATAGATAGAGTGATTCAAGAGGAAGGTTTATATGTATAATAACATCCATTAAATAGTGGAGAAGTACTGTTATTTTTGAGGTTTCTAATGTGATGTCGTAACAAATTACATTTTTTCCGCTTAAATTGCAAACGCAGGCTGAACCCTACGAGTTTTATCAAAATAATGTACTAAGTATTATACACATTGAAAAGGTCTACAGAAAAGTCCGCGATGGTATATGTCTATCTCTTATGGATAACCCACAATAACTTTTTTTTGTCATTTACTTTTTACGACAAATAATGGCTAATTTTCGATGCGATTTTAACCAATACAGCATTAATCCTTAACCAATTAAATACCTTGAATACATTGTTCATTTAATATAGATCTATATGGCCCTTTACACCGTATGATTTAAGTGAATATTTTCGAAGATATTACAAATTTAAAAATTGCGGGACGTAGCATTTGCAGCGCTACAGGCCGGCCGCCCGGCTATCTATTTTATACCCGTGCGAAGCCGGAGCGGGACGCTACGTTTTTATATACAACGTTCACAGTTTTTCTGTAGTATTAGTATCAGCATTGCACCCGTGCGAAGCCGGGGCGGGTCGCTAGTTCATAATAATTCTTAGTTTTCATACTTTAATCTATTGAAATATTAGCAATGTAAATGATACCTTACTTGTTCTCTTTATAGGTATGTACTATGCCTTACTTCGGAAATATTCACAACTAGCTGTGCCCCGCGGTTTTACCCGCATTGCTCCGCTTCTTTTGGTCTTAGTTTGATGATTAATAGGTAGCCAATAGACTTCCTCGATAAATTGACTATCTAACAGTGTCATAATTTTCTGAGCGCGTTCAAGCCAAGTCAACAAACATATTTTTCAGTCTTTTATAAAATGCATATGTAATTATGTATCTAGACTAATATTTATTAATTTGGTGGTATAAAATCTGTTATTATACTTCAACCAATTATTAGATAATTCGTTGTTATAAATGAAATATTTAATGGATAAACATACACCCATCGAGATTCATTCATATGATGGATGAGAAATCTTCGGTTTTTATTCGTCTAGGATTTTTCAAGGTCAATTTTTGAGTTTGTTGTTTGTTGTTTTCTGAGTTTTTAATGAGTTTAATTTAGATACCTATATAATTAAGATAAATATACGTTAGTTACACCATTTATAATCCAAAACATTGAACTTGATTTTAATGAATATTATTTTTTTAGTATTACCTAAACTTGAATTAGGAAAATCACTGTTAAAATGCTAACCTAACCCATGTGAAATTGAGATGTCAGGTGTTTAGTACCTATTGTGAAGTCCCATGTCCCCTAGTGGGGTAAGGGGCAGATGCATTATACATCTGTTTTACTGATCGATTTTCTTTAAGGACAAGTAGGTGATCAGCCTTCTGTGTCCTACCAGACCAAGACATTTTTTTCTTCGTCTCCACCGGGAATCGAACCCAGGACCCCTCGGTGTTACGCTCACGCGTCAACCACTGTATACCGAGGAGGCAGGTGCCTAGTAACATTTAAGAAACAGTCATATTTCATATAAATATAACATAGTTAAGTTACTAATTCAACATTTTTTGTTAATTTTACGTCAAACAAAAGAATCTCGTTTTTAGGCAGTCATTTAAAAGACATCAAACAGGTAGAGTTACTATTACTACTTACTTACTACTTATACTAATTATTGAAAATATTTCTAATGTGTTTGACGGGCTATATTAATAATAATTATATATTTTTCTGTAATACGCCTATAGTTTTCGAAAAAGATATCTTAATATAACGAGTTATATGGTTCATATATATGTATTATAATGAAAAAATATACTTGTTTTTTATTAATAAAAAAAACTTCCATAGACAGGTATAAAAAACTTCTTGGGATCCGAGAAAAATGTTACTAAGTCGTAATTTATTATCTGTATGCGATTAAAAATGATCGATACAATTAATAAATTGTTTCGGCTTGGTAACAAGGTCATTATAATCATAAAATCACATATTAACTGATTACAATACTTAGATATCATTATTGCGTAAATCTTGCCAGGTCCTTCGAGTATTATAAAAGAAAATTTATGAAATATTTTTTTAATAATTATTACATAATTTTTGGCTAATCCTGTTAGTACACAGTAATTAATGTGAGAACATAAATCTCCTTGTAGCTGAGACCGGTAAAGAGTTATCTATACTAATATTATAAAGAGGAAAAGTTTGTAAGTATGTATGTATGTATGGTTTTCACGCATAAACTACTGGACCGATTTCAAAAATTCTTTCACCATTAGAAAGCTGCATCTTTACTGAGCAACATAGGCTATATTGCATTTTCAAAAAAATTAGAGATCCTTACCAAAAATGCAATAATGTAACCCAAGGTGTAAAAAAATCCTCAATAAAACTTCTGTCATCGCGTGCGCTATGGAATCTATTGAAGATAGAACAAAAAAATGTTCTACGATATTATAGAATGAATCAATATCTACAAGAAAGTCCGCGATACCATATGTCCATCTTCAGTAGTACTACAACAACTTTTTTACGTTTTCAAAGTAAATAGAAGTGCCGACAGTAATCAAACCATGTTATCCATACACATATATTAATCCTTATCCCATTAAATGATGTTTTACTATAGACTGTTTCAATACCAGCAAAATACTTTTTAAATGAAAAGAATTGGATATTCCATTCAAAAGATATAACGAATTTTTTAAAGTGTCAATCTACAGAAAATAGTAGGTATACTGTTCGAGCAGGCCGTAGTGCGGGGGTCACGGAGGAATTCTACCAATATGCGTCTTGACGGAACACAGTGGGGTTTTGGTCGGTAGGAATCCGACATAACCCACGGCCCCTCCCCCGGAGGCCGAGGGTATCTATGAAAGATTTCCCCACTAAAACAAAAAAAAAGGCCGTAGTGCGGGACGGGGTAAAGGTGATTTTCATGTGATTAAAAATTAAACCTATAGTCCGACCTATAGTAGACTTTTCACTGTAACGATATCGCTATGCGGGTGAAACCGCAGGGCATTGCTAGTATTTTATATTTTAATTTAAATAATAATCGAGAATATTAAAGAATATAAACGACATAGCTATTTAATATTTTCTTTTCATAATCATAGTCATTATTATTTATCATAGGTATTTCGAAAATTTAAAAATTTATCGGAAAATTTTATGCAATATTATAAGACTTGACACAGATATACTAAAAGCCTTAACGTGTCAAGCAAGTCTTTGTTATGAATAACTCGGCTGAATGAATCACAGTTCAAACTATGGACGGTACCGAAGTATCGTCGGTTGATTATATAAAATGTACTTAAGGCGCATACTGTAATGATTTTAAACTGAACACCACGTGTAAACTTCTAGCCGAAATTCTTAAAAAAATGTATTAAAATAGACAATTTTCTACATAATTTGATAAATGAAAATGTGAAATTTTATTTTTAAAATATAGTGTACCTAATGAATTTGTGAACTTATGTCCAACGTGGACAAAAAAGGGACATGCATATTTGCATCTAAAATACATTTTAATGACTTATTTACGGTTTTTATTTCATAAATTACGTTTTTTTTTATAAAATATTTGTGGGCGACAGGCAGCAATGCATCGCTGACCATTGTAATATTTTGTACTACGCTAACGCTAAGCACTTGTATTCGCCTTAACAAAAGCGTGAAATTCAAGTTACGTGTAACGCAACGTTCCTGTACATTCATACTGCATAAGGAAATAGATTTCACATTATTGTATCATAATTGTTGAAGCGATCCTTTTCAATGTCTTCGTTAGAAATAATGAAGATTATTTTTGTTATTTTAGAAATAATGTTTCTCAGTTACAATATAACGTTATTAAGGTTTTAGTTTTAAATATTAAATAATTTCGGATAACATAGTTACGACATGTAAATGTCATAATTTTATTAAAAACGAAATATAAAAACTAGTTCTCTGAATTTATATAGTTATAATTTGACGTTAAAATGTTAAATTATTATGTAATCGTTATCTAGCAGTTATCGCAGTGATACATTTTTTCAACCTTAATAGTGGCCAAGGTAACAACCACGACCTTCATAGTAAAATTACAATCAAAGATGCGAACTTATAAGATTATATAAAAGATGAAATACCATGTCGATTTATTCTCATTTCAGTTAATATACTGCATTCTTATCGTTGGTGTCAACGAACTGGCGAATAAGGTTGGAGAGAAATTAAAGAGAAATTATCCTTTTTTGGAAATACCTGCTATATGTGGGTATAAATATATAATGTTTATCATAATAATTATACAGGGTTTTCTCTCATGTATTTTTTATGTTTCATTAGAATGAAGTTGTATAAAGACTCAGAATTAGGTTAAATTTAGTAGGTATGTATTCAATTAATCGCCTGAAGTTCAGAATTCAAACTTTGCTCGGTATTTGTAGAGCTTTTAATCCTATGATCCCGTAAAATATTATAGTACATATTTGTAGTTATTTTAGAAAGCCCTTCATATATTTGACTCTACTGTTTTAGCTCTCAACTAGCTTCCGCCCGCGACTCCGTAAGCGCGGATGTCGATCTTCGCTTGGATGGGTTATTTCTCCATTTTGAGTAACTCTGACAATGACATCTTATAAATATCTATTGGACCCAAATACGGCTAAGCGTAAAATGACATCATGAAAATTTTTTTTAAATCACATATTTGGGTTTGGTATCGATCCAGTGACACCCCTGCTATTTATTTTTTCAATATTTTCAATGTACCTACAGAATTGACCCTTCTACAGATTTGTTATATGTATAAGTAGATTTTTACAAGTTTACAATGTTATTTAAAAACTCTACATTACGATAGAGTCATATCAAGACCATTATTTGTAATTTTGTAGAGCAAAATTACCAGGAAAAATGCTCTACCATGAAATGTAATCGATTAATTTACTAATAACTGTTAATAAAACAGATAAACATTGCGTAGTAATTCATGACGTTTTGTTTATCTTGGCTTACAGGAAGAGCTGTTATTATTGTAATCATTTGTGATGACAGAATTGTTACAAAAAAAAATTAGGTATTATAGCACAATCAAATTCTGTAAAGGGCCTCTGGGTGTTACATCTTAATATGGATATCTTCGTTTTGTGTTACTTGAATACATACTAAAAGATATAAAAACAATATTATAGGTTAATTATATGACTTGAGAACCTGAAACGAAATGCTCAAAATTCCTGAAAAACTAAATTAAAATTATAGACCTAATGTCTAGTAGGTATATTAATAAAATAAAATTAATAATTATACAATGTGTTAGAACTTAGATGCTTTGATCTTAATTATTATTAGGTCATCTATTAAACAGGTTATGCAAGTGTTGATATTATATTTAGATTTACGTAGAATTGAATGGAAATTTTTCAATGAATACACATAAAACATGTATTTCCCTGTAAAATATTGTATAATTTGATTCTTTTGGAATGTCATAAACCTTTGATAATTAAATTCAAGAGTATTACGATATAATATTTGAGTACTAACTCTATATAGAGCATGCAACTTTTGAGCTTTTGAGTTTTGAAGCAATTGTACGTAAACAACTTACTTAACTTTTTTGACAAAATATTTTTTTAACCCGCTTTTATTAGCTTCACTTGTATGTTTGTATGTTTGTTTTGTCGATTTTAGTTTGTTATGACGTCTTTAAACGGAAAGATTTTATTTCAAACTTTGTAGGTACACTTAGCTAGGATCGGTGTGGTTTTAGTTTTTAACTATCTATATTATTATTAATTATAATTTTTTTTGTATTTAACGATGTTTACAAACAATTCTTGCAACTAATAATAATTAGTAGTCACTGTGTTATGCTAACAGACAAAAGTCCATTAACAAATTGGTATGAGTGAACAATAAATAATTGATAACCGACGGTTATAAACTTAAGACGGTTACGATAAACGAAAATACATGATTAATAATACTGTTGCCCCTATTCTCTGAGGAAGTTTGATTATGATACGTAAACAAAGCGACATAGGCCTTACTATACGTACTTAGCTTTACTATGAGAAATGACCAAAAAATAATTAGGGCAAAATATACCTATATAAATACCTACTTGTTACCACAGTGAAGTTAACTGGTAACAACTTAACGTTAACCAGTTAACAGAACCAGTAATTAAGGTACCTATTTTCAAATTCAAAATGCAAATTCAATGTTTTTATCATTGTGTATGCAATAATTAAAAATATTCCAAGAGCGCAAACATTTTCAACTATCGAACGAATGTTATCATTGCATCGTAAAATTAAATAGTGTGAAACCACAAACAATGTTAGAAAGGATGTGGTTAAGTTGAAGGTGATAATTTCGATCGTTAGCGGGAATGCACTATTAAAACACGCAATTTGTGTAATAATGAAAACTCACCCTTATTAATTCCGAGGCTGACAGTACATGTTATATTACTGAACTGTATGTCCACTGGGTCCCTGTTGGGCACGCGGGAGAGGCCCTGCGCCTGCAGCTCCTGGGAGGGACTCGGGGCCTTATACGACGCGGACGCACGAGAGGGAATCGACGGCGCACTCAACGACGACCTCTCCAACGCTTCCGCACGCTCCCCATCGGCCTTATATATAACACTTTGATTCTCCACAATCTCGGCTCCGGCGAGCATCATTTTCGTATTTATTACATAAACGAACGCGCGTGCTGTGAGCCTTACGTCGCGCGAACGAATGCGCCGGCGCCTTGAATCGTCACTATCAGAAGCCTTTGTCTCCGCTCGGTAAATAATTACTCCGTTCGGTGGAGCTGCACATACGCTAATTTGTAAATAAACGCGCGTATAATGGTATTGTTATGTGACAGATGCGCCCGCGACTCATCACACAATGCTCTTTATTTTGAATGTGGAAAGTAAACAATGCGCGTTCAAACAAAGGAGGTGCGTCGTGACACTGAATGGACGAAATGCTTCCCTTCTCAATGTACATTAATTGCTTATATACATATATGTGACATCTAAAAATAACAAAGATTATAGATCGCCAATCGAGCAACATTGTTCGTTATCTCGTGACGACCACGTGTAAATTTGTTGTTTTACGCAAATGATCGCAAAATATCTTTATTTATATTTTCAGTGAGGTTTTTTTGTTAAGTTTATAAAGAGAATTAATATATTATCACACTATTTATTGTTTAACACTTTACGATCAGTTTTTTTTTTATTTAAGCGACATCTTGTATACTAGCTGTAGAGTTTTTTTTATTTGTAGAGATATAATTTCCATTGTGATTAAACAATAACTAAAAGCAATATTTTTTTTAATATTTGTCATTCATCAACAGATGGCGTTGAGAAAATTATCATTGATAAGATATTTATAAGATTTACGTATTTATTATCTGTGTAGTGTACATATACTATATTTTTATAAAGTAGTAACCAAAAATTAAAAATCTAGAAAACACACTTATGATTTGCTTCTTCAATTTTTAATTTATTACATCATTTTTGTATATCCTGGCTTAAAAATTAAGCAAATTCTCTTTAATGCATATTGTATTTAAAGAATTGAAAAAAATAATAAAATCTGATACTGCTAATATTAAATCTTATCATCTTAAATATTTAACTTCTCTATCTTGTCATATCCTTAAAATTTTAATCCACTTTGATACTTGCCAGTGAAATAATGAAATAATGTATTATCAGTGGCTATTATGATTGTACGCACCTACATTATTATTGTAGATGTTACTATAAATTTGTTTGCCTATGAAAATTGAAGTAACAACGAAAGTGAGTGAAATTTAAATGAAAATTTATGTATAGAAGAAGATTCATAAACACCAAATTCCGCCTCATTTTGGTATGCTAAGTTTAGTGCAAATTTCAAAGCAATAGGTACTTAAAAATATTACTGTTTGTTTATTATGTAGTATGTTATTTTATTGTGTATAAATTCACTTTTAAACGGATTTAAAACGCGAAAAACTCATATCGTTCATATGAACGTATCGTTCATACTTCATATAACGTTCATATGTTCATATCTATATGTATAGATATCGTTCGAAAAAGCTCGAAACTTCGAGATAAACAATTAAATACTATAATCGCGATTCAAATCAGTTTAAAAGTCAATTTTATAAGTTTAGGTAAGTACTTATATAAAAACTTCCAGCAAATGCAGATTGATGATGCCTGTCGTTAAAATTTCGCAATTATTCATCACTTAATTTTTGCCTGTCACAAAAATATCAACGTCTTAAGATATACGAAACAATTACGCCCAAGGTTTTGGATTAGACAATTATTATGAATTGATTTATTCCGAACCACTAGTTTTGAATAAATAGCTAATAGTCTTTAGTTGGATTCTCCCCTGGGTTCACACAGTTGGTTTATGGTGCACGCTACGGTCTACCATAAAGCAACAGCCGTGGTCTTGGTACCGCAATGGCAATCTTAACAAAAAAAAAGTTAACTCAAAGATGTAGAGTAGATATTAGATAAGTAATATTTTACTACGTAGAGAAAGATGATAATTATGAAATGGTAAGAAAATATACAATAAATGGGGAAAAATATATAGTCCGGGATACATCGCCCATTTTTGCAAGTGATTACTATCAAGCTAATTTTTCGTGAGTAGCTTTATTTTGATGAGATGCCCAATAATTTCATGTACAAAACTCTCGATTGTGGTAGCTACCAGAGGAAACAAGGATAAAATATTTTGATTTGATGGTTCTCAAATATTAATTACTAACTGAATGTTTTTTTTTGTTCAATCTCAAGATAATTATGTAAATTATTCGAAAAAATATTTGTCCTACAAAATCTATGGTTTGATCAAAGAGTCCACCTTTCCAATCTGTATCGATAACGAAGTCATCATAAATGATTACTAACCAGCTGATTTTTTTATTTTCACTTATTTAATACTTATATAATTCAACAGACATATTGTCCTACAAATTGCGTAATAAATATTTGAGAACCATCAAATCAAAAATTTTTATCCTTGTTACCTCTGTTGGCTACCACAATCGAGAGTTTCGTATATGAAATTATTGGGCATCTCATCAAAATAAAGCTACTCACGAAAAATTAGCTTGATAGTAATCACTTGCAAAAATGGGCGATGTATCCCGGACTAATATAAAAATGTTTGGATTAACATAAATAACTTTTTGGGAAGTATATTATGAAATTTAAAGTTAGGTACCTACTATAGCTAGTAGTACTAGCTACAAGAGGTTTTTATTTCATAAGTCTTGAATGCTTTGACTATGACCATAGACATGTATAATGTATATGTCTGTGACTATAACGTATTCTTCTAATTCACCTTTTTAATATAGGACAAATATGAATTACAAATCAAATTCTTGCATTGTTATGAATTTGAGTTTCCAATCCAAATCATTATATTTAAGTGTTTTTTAAAAAGGTACAGGTACCTACTTTGTTAATACTTAATATAATTGCATACCATAATATAGTAACCTCTCGTTCAGTTCATTGGTCACAGAAAATTATTTTAATTACTGAAATTACCTTTATAAATAAAAACATGTAAACCTCGATATATTGACATGGAGATCCGGTATTGCACGCCTCATAAGCGAAGCGTTGAGGTGGGTACTACTGTCACTTCGCGCAAAACATCTGATTTTACAAACTTAAAATGTCTTTATGTATCATACATTGCACTTGTAAGATAATACATACACACACATATGAAGAAAAAACACTATTTTTAACGTTCATGATATTTTTGATGTCATTTTTGTTATTTAAACTAGTTAAAAAACAGTTTAAAAAAGATCTGTCTTGGACGTCCGTGTGTCTGTATGTGCGGATCCTTTTTCTTGTTAACACGATAGCGACCGAAATACTTTACTAATCGAGTCTTTTTTTTTCTCTTACGCTTGAGTATGCTCAGGAATAGAACCCTTTCATTTTTCAGGGTCTGATTCGATGTGGTTTAATTGTTATTAAATAAACAAAAATAATAATTAATAAATATTTATTAAAAAAAAATTATGAGGCGTGCACTTTTGGATTTTCCAAATTATTTATTTTGATTTTTATAAAAAGCTACCGCGTTTTTTACGCTTACATTCGTATTTTTTATACCCGAATCCCTAAAAATAAATAGAATAATTCGTCTTCATAATATTATGTGATATAACATTATATCGAAATGTATTTAAAACAGGTACCTTTGCCGTGAAATAAAATTATTCGCGAATTTGTTTACCCAGTTAATTCCTCATTTCATTTTATTAATTCATTCAGAAACTGGTATAGAAACAGGTCATTATGTATTTTACTTGTTTTACTAACGCTCTTAGAATGCGATTATTAATTAGCACAATTAAAATTAATTGCTTTTTTATTACAAAGTTGCTGACCTACAACTGAATAAATCACACAGGAAAAAAATATTGAAGGCGTCCGCTAGTTTGATAATGTAAAAATCTCCGCGCTTTATAATATAGAGAAAAAACCTTGTTTTTATTTCATCGCCAAGTTTAACGCAATACAATAAATAGTTCCGGATATCTGAATTGTACAAGCTTACGCCCGCGGCTGTTTCTATGTGAATATTTTAAAAATAATTCTGAAAGTCTTTTCTAAAACATTTCTAAAGAACAGTAGGTATAGTGACATGATAGTGACAGTAGGATTAAAATTGTTTTGGAGATACTGTCAGATTATTTCTGTTATGTTTTTGTTAGTATAGGCAGACATATGACCACACTCCCATCCTAAGGAAACTGTTGACACTATATTATATCGTGTTGAAATCACAAGTACGGAGTCGATTAAATTACCCCTTGAAGTCCTTTTAACCATGTTGTATTTCACGAATCTAACAAGATATGCCTTCATTCAAAATATATCCACTATTGGAATCCATATATTACTTAATTGCCTATTAGAAAAAAAATGAAATATGATAATAACTATCGAGAATAATCTCTTCATTTTTCCGCCTTATAAAATATTGTTCTGACGTCAGTTTTATTAATATTATTATGTCAAATCTATATGATGTAAATACACGTTCTCGAAGCGACCATAATAGATAGTTTTTACACGCTTTATATTTATGCCTTGTTTTTGTGTATTGTTTATGAATCTGTCTAGACTATTCGGTTGAATAAAATAGCAATTATGGCTTAATTATGGAATATGGACTGGTTTATGTTTCTTAGCTATGCCTACAACGTCATTGCGATTTGATAAAGATTCCCTTTTTTATTTAATAAGTACAATTATTTTGCTTATAAATAAAGTCATTGAACTTGAACAAAACCAAAAATTATAAAAGTTGTTTTTTACCCTTCGGATATTTCATTTTTAAAGTATTTAAAATGTACTTAATACTTACTAATTATTTTTGTAATATTATGTTTTTTTTTCCAAAAACCGCAAAAATGGGACTTAAAAAATAGGTATGCATGAAAATGAAGATGAATGATACCTATATTATTATCACATTATAATGTTTTAACTTGAATTTAAAATGTATTATTATAATACCTATATAACGATGGCAGAATACAATTTAATAGTTGACAAAAATATTAGCGTCTAGAATTACTCGCAGTTCGCACATATTCAGTTATTTTTCAGTCACTTTTTGTAAAACCCCTATTAATAGATATTCTTGCAATAATTCCACCTCTCGCAGTTCGCAATTATTCAAGATAACCAGATAAAAAAAGGCAATATTTTAGGAGTTACCTACTGTATTGTTTTATAATTTATCAGATCTCGTATAGGCTCTCACGGTAAGGTCAATAAAAAACTGTTAACCACTTACTGCTTATTTTGACCTTGAAATAGACACATTCAAACGTATCAATTTCATAGCTACAGAGATGAAAATTAGATCATCCAGTTCAAGCAAATATTGTGAACCTGTTCTATCATATTATACCGTGCCAAAAGTCGGTTTAGATATAACATCAAAACAACAAAAATAAGCTTGTTACTACGTTGCGTTGGTAAAGAGATCAATGTGTAAAACGTTTTAAAACAGGTTTTTAATGATTTCAAGGTAATTAAAACTAATACTGATCCTGATATAAAGCCTAGTGGACACGCAATACACACATGGTTGTTCGATCAAGTTTTTTGCAGTAAATAGGTTTAGTACTACTAGCTAGTACAGCTAGCTAGCTGCTAGCATATTAGTTTGAATCAATTTTGAATCAACCTTACTTTGAATCAAACTTTTGATGTATTGATAGTAAAATATTTTTCGAATATACTAGCTTCAGTTATCGGCTTCATTCGCTTGGTACCCATGTCAAACATGTCAAATTTCATCCAAATTCGTCGTTTTTGTGTGAAGAGATAACAAACTTCCAAAATTCATCCATCCTCTTAAATATTGTCTTACATTAATATTTGTTAATTATAAGTAAATTAGTTATCCACGATTTTGCTTATATTTTTTGTGTTACTTTGATATTTTTTTCAAATTGGCCTGCAATTATTGCACAAAGAACTTTTTGCCGCTTCGAAAATCTGATTCGTTATTACAAAAAAAAAGGTTTTTGGTTACAGGTTATTGACTTTATTTAAGAAAAATTACTCATGTATATTTTTGTTTGCATGAACGGTTTAAAAACAATAGGTTTTTGAAATTCAAATCAGCATAAGGATTTTTCTTCGGATATTATCATTTGAGTAATTCCAATGTCATCAGAGGCTCTGTGGTAGGAAATATTATATTTAATAGAATTTGTAGTAAGTATATTATAAAGTAAAGAAATTAAAACTTAACTAGTGTTCCGCCTTGAATGTCAGTTTGTGCCAATTAAATAAAAATTTAGACTGTATATTTTCCTTTTAAAGACTCTCTTTAAACTTCAACGTACTGACCAGCACATACGAATTGTTTAATTAAATTATCCATGTTGATATTTATTGTATACTAGCGGTCCGCCCCGGCTTCGCCCGTGGTACATGTTTACGTTTTCTCTACATAAGAACCATCCTCGTACTTCAAGGAATATATTAAAAAAAGAATTATCGAAATCGGTTCAGCCGTTCTCGAGTTAAGCGCTTACCAACACATTTTGCGATTCATTTTTAATATAAGAAGATAATGGAGAAAAACATTCAGTGCAGCATCGAGCCTTCATTTATGATGGTTTTACATTATTTTAAAATGTTATTAAAGGTGCCGAGGGCACCGAAGTGCAGAAAATAAATTAAAATAACTTGTCATTTGTTTTCTGGTTATAAATTGACATTTGAAATAAAAAAGGATCGTTTTTAAAATCGTCGCTGCATTGTCACAAAAAAGAAAGAAATATTATTTTAAAATTTGCAAAGCTTTTCCCCACAAAGACTAGTTTTATTGACCTTTCTACAGGTCACATTTTATTTGTTTTATGATTTTATTATGTTTTTATATAAACGTAATTTGTTTATAAGTACAGTTTCCTGCTTATTGTCAAGGCAGTAAGGATTGGTAAGTTGATTGCAGAATAATGAATATAGTTCCGTATTTATTTACGTTGTAGTTACGATAATTATTATTTACAAAATTTTATTAAAATATATTCTGATAACTTGCATAAAAGTTTTCCTGGTATTTTTTGCTGTAATAATTATTGAATGTAATATATGTGACCGAAGTAATAAAATAGGTATTATGCACCTCTTTGTATTTTGATTTCTTTTTGAATATAATTTCCTGTATTTTTTCTCGAATGTGATAGCATAAAGTACATATTTTAGCAAAATCAGATGATCAAAACATTAAAAGTTTAAATATCTTTATTGAGTACAAAAATTAAGACAGTACAATTACAGTGTGGCTCTGTCTTCCTAGCTAGGAAAATCCTGTGTTATTAATTTAATTGTTTCAATAACAACTTAACAACCTGAAACCACTTAATAAACAATTATAATATTAATTGGATGTCCATCGTTTAACAGCAGAAGACGAAAACGTAAAATTATTAAATGAATAAATGGTTTCATTTCATTCATTTCAACATCTCATATGTCATGAACCTATTTTAACAGCTCTAAAATCAAAGGAAAAAATATAATAAAAAAATTAAAAAGAGCGTGTGTTAAGCCGAGCACACGTTTCGGTAGTGAAACTTCTTTGGTAAGATTCAAAGATATCAAAATCATCGCCTTACTCCGTGATGTGACGGTATTGCCATGATGCGACATTGAAATTTTACTCTTATCGCACCTAAAGAAGTTTCACTTCAAAAAACATACTAAACATCATCAACTCATATTTTCTGCCCCTTGGCGCAGGTGCAGGCTTCCGATGAATATTTAGGCCATAATCTATACATGGTCCGATTTCAAAAAAATTTTCGGTGTTAGATATTATAAGATAGCCTATTTATCATAACGCTAAGACCAACAGGAGCGGAGCTAAACAAAAAAGGTGAAACCGCGGAGCGCAGCTAGTAAGTAAATATTTATGGCGGATAAGCCAGGGGCCGGAGTAACGCGGTGTATACAGAAAGAATATAGAATTATTTATTAGGCACTGGGTACTTATAACATCAAATTATTGATTTTGGTTATTTGAATTTTGAACTAGGTATATGTATAATGTAAGAGAGAAAGGAGCTTATTGTAGGCTAGCAAAAAATATACATTGTTAAGTATACAGTAATACATAGATACTAATTTATTTTTGGACCTACATCCAGTATGGTTTATTCTAAAAAAGCTATCTTTATCTAAAATAGCCAAATGATAAGGCTATTTCTCTCTATGATAATTATGTGTTTCTTTTTACATATTATAATTAATTTATATTAAAGCATAACAAAAATTGTGTTAATTTGTATTCCAAAAATATTTCGGCCATTTATAGAATAACTAGCATTCCGCCTGCGGCTTCGCCCGCGTTTTCAAAAAAAACCCGCATAGTTCCCGTTCCCGTGGGATTTCCGGGATAAAACCTAGCCTATGTCACTCAGAAATGATGTAGCTTTCCAACAGTGAAAGAATTTTTCAAATCTGCCAAGTAGTTTCGGAGCCTATTCAATTCATACAAACAAACAAACAAAAAATCAAACCTTTCCTCTTTATAATATTTGTATAGATGTATAGAAATACCCCAACTCACGCGTAGAGACACGTGAGAAATTGACCTTATTAAAAAAATCAATTAACGACTCATGTTTATTTTTTATTTATGTAAATATATTTACCATTTTTAATCATTCAAGTTCTTAGGGCCTCACAATTAAATTGTATGATGGGTTCAAGATACAGTAACGTTACTTTGAAATTTGTATAAGTCACAGGTCGATGAACTTTAGGTAGGCTTGTAGGCACTGTTTTTCATATCGGCTTTTGAAAGCCTTTGTTTAAACTCCCTACCGGCAAACATATTATTATATATTTCAAGGTTATTATATTTATTGTTTAGCTGTTTTTTTTAATCTAAATATAAATCCAATATAATATACTCAATAATAAAAACTATGATTTATGAGCCAGTCAAACAGCTAAAAATACATTTCTGTTACTCATTGGCTATGCTTTACTGTGGTTAAACCATAAACATTTTTATGTTATGACTGTGGTATGAGACTTCGAAGGTTTTTGAAGCCAAATGATTGAAATTAACTTAAAATATAGGTACATCCCATTCGTAAGCTGTTTATTCTGATTCGTGTCACATATTATGTAGATGGAAATAATATTGCTGCGTTTCTACCAGAGATGTGGGAGGATGAAGAGAAGGGATGTGTTTGTAAAGAACCAATCACATCGGTTCATTTGGTCTTTGAAGCAATGCTATTGGTTCTTTACAGACACGTCCCTCGCTACGCATCCTCTCATATCTCTAGTGACAACGCAGCCTTAAGACGTCATGATATGGGTTTTATAAAATAACAAAAGGCTGACTGACCATCGTGGGCTCTTGCTCTATTATATTTTTACATTCCACAAAAGGTTTATCCAAAAAAGCTTATAGGCTGTGTTAACTCTTCATTATTAAATAAAAATTCATAAACATAAATTAATTATCATAAATTTAAATAATTGTGGCTCAATTTTGCCAATTTTTAAATTCATATTCAAATTCAAATTCAAATTGCCTTTATTTGCTGAATGTCGTTACAAAGCTGAAGTACAAATTTTATAGGTTCTTACTTCTTAGACATTCTGCTCGTAGTAGATAAGCAATACCCCGCTAATGTAATTTAAAAAAAGTACTTGTTATAAAAAAAAAAAAACAAGCTTAACCAAAAAACAGAACCTGCAGACTAGTACCTAAAAAAATTGTTTTAATGAAGTTTTTTTTTGTGAAGTTTTTTTGTGTACCGACTAGACTAACATAACAATAGCTAGCTAAGAAACAGTTATATTTCGTATAACTGCAAATTTTGTTAAAATCCTAATAATATTTCATTGACACCAAAATGTTCAATAAAAAATGTCTACTCGTTCGTTCGTTACGTAAAAGCAATATAATTATAAAGAATTCATAATAATTATTACAACAATTCTGATTAAAGTTACAATGAAATACGTATTGGAAATTAAAGTAGGTATCAAATAAAATCGCTTACCTAAAGAATGTAATCCAAAACGACGCAGAAAACAGAAACCTAAGTAAACAATTACATAAGCGGCTGTCCTTTTTGCGAGTAAACAATTCTATTCAACGATTTTATTTACACTCATATGATTAATATTAACGATACACGCACAACTAATTTAGATATCGTCATAATCAACGATATTAAAAATGTACAATCCGCCCTTTGTAAATTTTTAACATCGTTTCTGTAACCTTGTTTATTTGAATTTATGGTGTGTAGTTAAAACAGTGCAGTTTCTTATAAAATTATATAAAAGTATGTAGTTTTAATATAAAATATGATAGTATTGTATTTTTTCTTTATATGTTAACCGTATGATAGCTAGAAAGATAGTCGTGATAAAATTCAACAAAAAATACGTAGCTTTAGCGATATCCTTTTAGTTTATATTTTTATGCAAACATATTTCTTATGACACACAAAACAAAAACATGAAATAAAAGGAGAATACTTATATTAATTTACCTTATCAACGGAGAAATATTTTAATATTATTCCTGGCGTTTAAATTTTGTAAAAGAAAAAAGCATTGCAATAAGTTTTGACTCGTTTTTTATTAGACTAATTCACGAGCAATAATAAATGGTAATCATTTATTTAAACATTATGCAAATTAACCAAATAAATAATGTTTTGTCGATAAATCGTGCTTCCTGAGAGTAATAAAGCTTATATTGAAATAAGAAATATACGCAAATAAATAATCGATGCAAAATTCGTTCCTCTGAAGGAGATTCAAGAAGATACTCTGTAATGTTTATGGTTTTCTAAATGCTCCTTCAACTATTAAATAGAACGGAGACTCCAATATTTTAACTACCATATCACTACAATCACTACACTTTGATTCTACTGTATTTATAAAATAAGGAAATTCTGACAAGCTAAGACAATTATCAGATAACTTCAGGCAGAAAATAAAATGTATCACAAAAAGTAAAAAAAACAAAGCTCTCCACTTTCTATACAAAGTTCCGCCCCTTTCTCAGAAAAAAATACAGTCGAATTGAGAACCTCCATCTTTGAAGTCATTTGGAAAATAACGAAATAGGAGTACCTAGCTACATCTAGTAGCGAATATGCTAAACCAGACTAAAATCTCTCTTTGTACTATAGGTATTTTATACAGATCAATTGTTTCAGCGTTCCAAAGAACAAGCCACCCTATGAGCCATAATCATAAACATTCACGTTTATGAATTAAGAAGAAGAAGGATTATTATCTAATATCTATTCTAATATAATAAAGATGAAGAGTGTGTTTGTTTGTTCAAGAACTACCTACTGGTGCGATTTGAAAAATTCCTTCGGTGTTAGATAGCCCATTTATCGAGGAAGGCTGGCTATATATCATCACGCTAAGACCAACAGAAGCGAAGCACAGTATTACAATATCTATAAATATTGTAATACTGTGAGCGAAGCCAAGCGGGGGGTGAAACTAAATAGATTTTGCATTATATAATATTAATTATAATTATTTAATCAAAATAGTCCATTTAGTACATAATAATCACAACGGGCACACGAAATATGTACCAACCAGTAACTAGGTTATCTCACATTTGGGCAATGTACATTGTACATGCATAATCTTGTATTTACGAACCATATTTATAAAAATTTTCCTATTTTTACACGCTTTATATTAGCTTCACCTGTATGTTTGTAACCGACTTCTTTGGGCGCGATTTTGACCCACTTTAAACGGCCAGATTTCGTTCAAACAGTGTAGATTTATTGAGGACCGATGACAATACACTAATTTGATAAAATTTTCTATTGTTTAGTTCGGTTTTCTATAGTGAGTGAGTATAAAAAGCGTGTTTTTTAGTTTTTTTTAACTATTATTATTTATTATGTAATTTATAAAGCAATTAATAAATCAATTGGGTATTCGCTTTCCAACTATTTGGAAAATCCATGTTAATTTGATAATGATATCAATAAGAGTTACTCTGTTAATTTGTGACGATAAAATAAATAGTTAAATACATGCAACTTTATATTATACTCAGACGTAATTCTTTGTCCAATCTTGATATATTTTTCTAAGCATATTATATACCTTGAGGGAACTTGATTTTTTTATCTACATGATTGTACATACCATGTGAATGTTACTTTGTATCGTTCGGTAAGTGTTTGAATGAGAGACCCGTACCACAGTCCACTCCTTCATTCTTTCTTTATCCCTTTCATTTGAAAAAATCTGTCAACTCATTTTAGAGATATAATTTCATCTGCAAATGTAAGGGCGGTATGGCCGGTATGTGACTCAGGTGACTATACCTAGCTCAGTTACTTTATACTTGATATATTGCTACGACTAGGACTATGTTATGAATTAAAATGGCTCACGTGTTTCATCAAACCAGTTGATTTGCCTTGTTATTAAATAAAAGAACTGACAATGAAAAATATAACTTAAATAAACACTAAATAACACCACGTATTGAACCATGTTAAACCACATTTATATTTAAATATTTTTAACATTACAGTTAACCGTTCTTCATACACACACTCGTAAAGTGTAAAAAAATTAAAAAGTTTGATAATAATAACAGGTAAGTAAATAAATAATCTCGTAAGCCGCGCGACGCAGGCGCAGTGTACCGTCAACCGCGAATCGCGCGCGCGTGTTCAATACAATATTTATTATCTTGATACATAATCGCGCAATTTTAAAAGTATCTACATAAATAAAAACAAAAATTTTATAGACATTTAAAATGTACTAAAATCGTGACACATTTTTTTATTTTTTATTATTTTTTCCAAGTGATACACAAAGTGCATTATTAAGGGGCAAAATGTCGAGTGCCTTAGCGTTATTACAAGGTTTGGGGCAGAAGGTTAGGGGCAAAGAACACAATGAGTGCAGGACACTACACATCAATATGCCCCCGCCAACTAATGTGGACATTGAGTTTAGGAACATTACTATGACCGTTTCTTCAGGAATTACGAGCAAAAGTAAGTAATTATTTTACTACGTACACATACACGTACCTAAGTACATTATATATAAAAAAAGATATTCTGAATATATAATACTAGTGGTCAAAAACTCGTTATCGAAAACTATTAATAAAGTATATCAAGTTTATACAACGCATTAAACGACAAATATTAAAAAAAAACTATAAAATAAGTTTAATAATTAATAAGGAATTATAATTATTTGAATTTGACAATAATCCTAAATAATTTAACATAGGTATTTGTAATAATTTCTTAAACTTGATTCAAATTGAATAGTTTAGTTTTATTAATTTCATTTTATCGTTACATATATATTTTTATCGAAATGAATCAAATGACATAATACGCGTGTAGAAATAAGAAAACATAATTTATAAGCTTTGACATTAAACATCTTTACATTATCCGACACGATAAATTATTCGACAAGAAAAAGAGATATTTGTATGCGCATTCCTATTATCCTACATTTTGCTAAATAGAAGAAAATAGTTTGGAAAATCCAAAAGTGCACGCCTCATAATTTTTTTTTAATAAATATTTATTAATTATTATTTTTGTTTATTTAATAACAATTAAACCACATCGAATCAGACCCTGAAAAATGAAAGGGTTCTATTCCTGAGCATACTCAAGCGTAAGAGAAAAAAAAAGACTCGATTAGTAAAGTATTTCGGTCGCTATCGTGTTAACAAGAAAAAGGATCCGCACATACAGACACACGGACGTCCAAGACAGAACTTTTTTAAACTGTTTTTTAACTAGTTTAAATAACAAAAATGACATCAAAAATATCATGAACGTTAAAAATAGTGTTTTTTCTTAATATGTGTGTGTATGTATTATCTTACAAGTGCAATGTATGATACATAAAGACATTTTAAGTTTGAAAAATCAGATGTTTTGCGCGAAGTGACAGTAGTACCCACCTCAACGCTTCGCTTATGAGGCGTGCAATAGTAATAATCCATTAAAATAAACAATTTTTATGTTTTTATATTTATTCGGAAACGTGTGATTTGTTCATAAAGCTTAAAACCTTTTAAAACCTTAAAATCTTTTAACCTTTTAGGTATGTGTTATTCAAATATGTTTTTTTTTTTTTTTTTTTATGCTATTGGATAGCAAACGAGCAGACGCGTCGCCTGGTGTTAAGCGATACACGCCGCCCATAAGCATCCACTTCACTGGGAAGTGGATGTGTTGCTGTCCACAAGGAAGGAGTTAGGTAGAAGGGGCGAGGATGGGAGGGAATGAGGATAGGGAAGGAGAGGATGGGTAGGGGATGGGAAGGGATGTGGGCCTCCGGACCCCTCACTCACCGTACGGAACGCGACAGTAAACTGTCACTATGGCGCCGATATTCTGTGAGGGTGTGGTACCTTCCCCGGTGCGAGCGTGGCCCAATTCGTGCCGAAGCATGCTCGACTCCCACTCCAAATGGCAGGAAACAGGTAGTAAAGTTGTATAAAATAGTACATAACTTTCATTATAGTTTAAAAGCTAAATTTTATATATGTTACTTGGGGACCTATAAAAAGATATTACCTTAAGAGCCAGACAGTTTTCATGGTTCTTACATCTAGCCAGACACATTTAAAAAATAACTAACATATCATCAAATTCACATAACTACCTAAAAGCGTAACAAATATGAAATAACTCACTAAAAACATTAGTTAACTATAATTATTAAAAAAATAAAAGTATAATATATAAGAAATAAAGTTATTACTTATCTTTTACTTAGACTTATGTTGATGGAATTACACGTATCCCGATGACTTTTTTATTGTGTCATCGAGATACGTGAAATTCCATCAACATAAGTCTAAGTAAAAGATAAGTAATAACTTTATTTCTTATATATTATACTTTTATTTTTTTAATAATTATAGTTAACTAATGTTTTTAGTGAGTTATTTCATATTTGTTACGCTTTTAGGTAGTTATGTGAATTTGATGATATGTTAGTTATTTTTTAAATGTGTCTGGCTAGATGTAAGAACCATGAAAACTGTCTGGCTCTTAAGGTAATATCTTTTTATAGGTCCCCAAGTAACATATATAAAATTTAGCTTTTAAACTATAATGAAAGTTATGTACTATTTTATACAACTTTACTACCTGTTTCCTGCCAAAGTAACCACAACCCAAACTTGATAGTCGCTGGTCGTTCTTATCTGTATAGGAGACATATACAGAGAAACTTTCAACTTTCCGAAAGAAAGGAAAGTCTGGCCGTCGTGGGCTCTTATATTAATATTATAACAATATGATTAAGTTTTGATCCAGTCAACTAAGTACCCACCACCTGTGTTTCTAAATGAATTACCACTTTAGTCATTCTTGTACTTCAGTTATCTATTAAACCCTTTTTAAAAAAAACGGAATACTTTTTACAAAATTTTCTGGTGTTACATTTTACGCGAGTATTATTTACACTTAGAAAATAAATATTTTAACTGATTTTAAACGCGATTTAGGCTACATAATATTATTATTTTCCCGACGTTTCGCACACTCCCGTGACCACGCTCGCTGCAAAAATATATGAATTTAATAAAAAAATATCGGATCGGATGACATAAGTCTTAATAATAATAATTTATTGATAAATAAGTATGTGACGCTAATGCAAGTGCATCTGTGTAAATATCAATTTATCAATCTTAGTGGAACATTAACAATTTCTTAGTTAATAATGACTCATAAATTAATTCAATGAACGTTATCAATGCTTAGGTATGTGGATAATTGTGTAAAGAATATTCGTAAATAAAATAAAATCACACGTAAATGTTTCAATTTTAGTAGCTGACACTGAATGCTCTTTCTATAGTTTTGTATAAAGTACAAAATCAAATGAAGAAATTTACCCCAGCAATTGTCGGAAAATAAAAATAAATTCCGACTTTGTGGACCACCATTTTGTACGGCATCTGTGTCATACTATTTCAATGCTGCTTTAAATCCATTATTCCGCAACGCCGTACAAAAATCATGGAGACAAGGGGAAAAATCTACCTGTACTTTCGAATTCTCATCTGCACTCAGGTGGACGTAGCGCCAGCAACTATATTTATAAAATAATTTGGAAAATCCAAAAGTGCACGCCTCATAATTTTTTTTTAATAAATATTTATTAATTATTATTTTTGTTTATTTAATAACAATTAAACCACATCGAATCAGACTCTGAAAAATGAAAGGGTTCTATTCCTGAGCATACTCAAGCGTAAGAGAAAAAAAAAAGACTCGATTAGTAAAGTATTTCGGTCGCTATCGTGTTAACAAGAAAAAGGATCCGCACATACAGACACACGGACGTCCAAGACAGAACTTTTTTAAACTGTTTTTTAACTAGTTTAAATAACAAAAATGACATCAAAAATATCATGAACGTTAAAAATAGTGTTTTTTCTTAATATGTGTGTGTATGTATTATCTTACAAGTGCAATGTATGATACATAAAGACATTTTAAGTTTGAAAAATCAGAAGTTTTGCGCGAAGTGACAGTAGTACCCACCTCAACGCTTCGCTTATGAGGCGTGCAATACTAGTTTATAAAATATTTTAATGAACGGAATGATATAAACATTTTTATGAATAAAAAACATTTTTAATCAAATTAACGATTATTGTTATAAACGGAATATTTTAAACCAAAAACCAACTTCTCATGGTAATTATTATAAAAACTTAAAATTTGCCGCAAATCAAAATAATCTTAATTGTTGCTATCAGTTAAAATATCTTGTTAAACCGGTACTTTAATAACAAGTATCAAACAACTAATTCTTATAAATATTCATCAAAATATAAAATCTGATCTGCAAAAGTTTTTAGTGAGATAATTAATTTTGATGGCAAATAATGTCATTTAAATTATATTACTGACGTATGCTGTATAATTCTTTTTAGTATGCTAAAACCTGTGGCTAAAACATATATTAGTCATAATTATTTTTGTCATAAATCATAATAAACTAAAATATATTAAGAGGCCGTATCGATTTTACAGTGATTTTGACTTGTTTCTGTAATTCTTTAGGAGCTCGTTTAAAAAAAACTAAATTAGTAACAATGTGTATATATATATCTTAAATTAAAGATTTATTCAATATCTAAAAAGTGTTCGAGACAATTTATTGATTTTCATTGTCCAGTTTGTTTAATAGCCAATAACCTTAGGGGCTGACTCCACGAGCGAGAGAATCGCGGCGATATTATCGTCGTGCCACGTATTTCTATACACTCTCTATGGAACCGTCTCCACACGGCGATATTATCGCCGCGATGCGACGAGTGGCAATGAGCGCGCGAAACGTCATTACATCGTCGCTAGCCCGCCGCGACCAGCAGCGGGCTAGCGACGAGCGCGCGGCGGGCCCGCTGTCAAACGCAGCGTCATTTCAGCGTTGCCTCTGGTCTTCTCGTAGTTCTCTTCAAGGAAACTTGGTGATACCGTTACGAGTCGCCGCGGAAACGCTGCGATTCCTTTACGACTCGTGACGATACGCGGCGGAATTATCGCTCGTTCGTGGAGATTATCCGACGATATAAGGGCGGACTCGTCGCGATTCTCTCGCTCGTGGAGTCAGCGCCTAAGGCGCGTTTCAATTTTTTCGATGCGGGACGTTCGTGTCTTTGTTGTTTACACAGAATTTAAAAGAAGAAATTTTTATACAAAAATAAAGACACTGAGACATCCAAAATGTGTTCGAGGAATTTTAAGTACTTTTATTCAAACATTCAAAGAAATACTAAGTTAAATTAACCTTACTTTGATGAAATTTTATTTTTCCAAATTTCATCAAAATCGGTCCAGTAGTTTATGCGTGAAAACCATACATACAAACATACATACATACAAACCTTTCCTCTTTATAATATTAGTACCTATAGATAAAAATTATGTTGATTATTAAACATTTTTTTTTCGCAATATATCTACTTTATCACAGCTAGGTCACGATCGTGTTATCTATATTTTCAGGAAATTTTAAATATCTATTAACGTCGAGTGATAATAAAATAATTAGTATTTACGAAATATTCTCCTCTAATAGTCAAATAAGACGTTGAGAATGTATTTTTTACATAGCCATTCATTATTTAAAAAATCCGACTGATTTACTTTTAAATAATAAAATGTACAAAACATACCTATCATAAATTATTACGCAGTAGTTATGTGATTGGGTTTATGATAATTTTTACTATTTCGTTATGAGCCTGTAGTAATTCTGTAATGATTCATTACAAATATAATAATTCTGGAACGATGACGAACTTATAATTATTGTTATTGTATAATTTTAAATGGCTATTTTTCTGTATTTATTAAAGACAGTCCTAAGGAACTGGGTCAAAGTCTACAATTATTTTATATACGACTATATTATATTTATTCTCGAAGACCTTCTCCCTAACAAATAATTTATTGTTTAGTTTTTATTTATTACAAACGATGAATATTTTATTATTAAAAAAGCATAGCAATTACTTTTTTATACGTGTAGTTTTCCGCCTACGCACCGCCCGTTTTATTTTATATTTTTGCTTACTTTATACAGTTCTTAATTTGCATACGTTTATGCCAAAATTTGTGTGTTTGTCCTTGCTCTATAAAATATACCTAATGATAATTAGTATTATTCAAAATTCGATAGCCGCACTTCACCTTGTAGGTATAAAAATCTTGAAACTAACGGTAATTAACTGTTAACCACAACAAGACCACAACACAGTACTAATTTCAACCAATCTATTAGGCATTAGCACACTATTAGCATATAAATTCAATGCGGTTGTGCTTCGAATTTTTTCCTCCATTCCGCAAATATTTCAAACCTTTTAAATATTTAGCAAAAAAGAAATGCCTTTATAATAAATAATAAATGAATAACATTTTTGTATACGTAACTTGTAGGTACATGTAGGTATTTATATAAAAGCAATAATTTATTTATTTATTCCATTAAGATGTACCTAGTACCTACCTCGTATTTTCTGTTTCAGTAAGCCATAATGGGAAGGTAATTAAAGGAAGTGCTAAGTACTAATTAAATATGACAACTAAATAATGTACGCACTACACGTACCTATATAAATTAATACTACCCGTCTTATAATTCAAGCAAACAAAACAGGTGTTAATTAGGTAACGATAAATATTTACCCTAATACATACTTATAATATGCTATACGAAGTACGTTTTCATAATACTATTTTGCATTATTTATACTAAATAATGTAATTACTACACCAGTGAAATTATTACATCTCTATGTATTTAAAAATGAATCCCTAATCTCTATTTCCCTTGTCCGCGACATCACGCGTGAACGGGTGGACGGATTTCGACAATTCTTTTTTTTATTATATTCCTTGAAGTACGAGGATGGTTCTTATGGAGAGAAAACGTAAATATGTACCACGAGCGAAGCCGGGCGGACCACTAGTATTTATATAAAAAAACTTAATGAATATTTTATTAATTGAAAACAAGAATATATTTTTTTATGTTTGATTCACTAAACAATCTGCATAAATCTTTTACGATCTGTAATTACTGATACTGAGTCAAAGATCATGCTGTGGATGCTTGTGACTTCCCTTACGTATTTTAATTTTTATGTTTGTCATTTCAATTAATTGTATCGGTTGAAAGAAAGATGGATAAACTAATATACTTTTCAGAGCGAGCGCCCACGAGCAACTTAGTTGCCCGGCAACTATTTTGTCTCTGTCGTTGTCTCCTCGCAAAGTTTTGAACGATGCGCACACGAAAGCGACAGCAACGCAACTTTTTCTTTAAAATTTTCTTCATTTATCAACATGGTTTTCGAAGAGACGGTTGTGGTCTGTGCTCTTGTCCCGCATAGTTCCCATTCCCGTGAGATTTCCGGGATAAAACCTATCCTATGTGTTAATCCAAGTTACTCTCTATATGTGTGCTAAATTTCATTGTAATCGGTTCAGCAGTTTATGCGTGAAAACTGAAAACCATACATATGTACCTACAAACCTTTCCTCTTTATAATATTAGTATAGATATGTAATCGTAATTGTAAAAAGTAAAGTAGTTTTTATTTAATACTTTTTAGTGTATTTTTCAACACGAATCAAACGAGCTCAACCTCGATAAAGTTGAGTCAATATATTACTAAGTTCCTATGGCCACTTTCCGATTCCATCATCAAATCAGCTCTATCTCATAATAATGTTTCATCGCTATCCAATTTACATGCGTATACAAAATTTCAGCTCAATCGGTTTCCTGAAAATGAATCAAAGTTACTTGCTACATTTCAATTAAGGGGGCGCATAAAGCAAAATAACCAATCTTCTATTAGATGATACGTGTAATATGCAAGACTAAATCTAAAAAATAAAATATATATCAAACTAGATGATATGTTCAACGATTCTGTTTAATCAAAAACATAAAATATTAAAATTTACTCGTTAAAAAAAAATCACCAAGTTAGCTCTAATTTTCACACTTTTACGTTTTCTACTTGACATGATAATACTTATTATGATTTTTTTTTCATAAACAATTATATTAAAACATTTGCAAGATATTTGTCAGAGCATTTTGTGTAATTACTTTTAGTTTTGGTTTTATCTGCGATAAACCACTTTTGGCGCTCTTTTTTTCTCGAGATAAACGTTTGATTTTGGTTTGTGGTTTATCGCAGATAAAACCAAAACTAAAAGTAATTACACAAAATGCTCTGACAAATATCTTGCAAATGTTTTAATATAATTGTTTATGAAAAAAAAATCATAATAAGTATTACCATGTCAAGTAGAAAACGTAAAAGTGTGAAAATTAGAGCTAACTTGGTGATTTTTTTTTTATCGAGTAAATTTTAATATTTTATGTTTTTGATTAAACAGAATCGTTGAACATATCATCTAGTTTGATATATATTTTATTTTTTAGATTTGGTCTTGCATATTACACGTATCATCTAATAGAAGATTGGTTATTTTGCTTTATGCGCCCCCTTAAGTTATCGAGACCAGACGAAAATGCTCATAAAATAAAAACTACTGGGCTTATCCGAATAAAATTTATGGGACCAATTCCACACCATTCCGCATCAAAAAAAAAAAGAATCACGTAAACCGGTTCAGAAACCTCGGAGTAATCGGTGTCCATACATAAAAAAATATACCGGCCGAATTGATAACCTCCTCCTTTTTTTTAAGTCGGTTAAAACTACAGTGTACGAGAATAAATACGTTGACATAAATAGGTATTATCGCTACGCCGGTTACGCGGCAACTGGCCGGCGGCCGTCGCTTGGCAACATTTTTGTCGCCGTGCGCGCACTTGCATTGAAACCAATAGATAGGGCGACAGTTGCGTCGCGGGCTTGTCTCCGAACCCGCGGACAAAAAAGTCTCCCGGGAGTTGCGTCGCTACGTACGCGCACTTTCATACTAGCCCATGGCTGGAGAGACAAAATAGTTGCGGAGACAAAATTGTTGCGGAGACAAAGTTGCTCGTGGGCGCTCGCTCTAATTGGCTTTTTCGCAAAGGTTTTCGACACCTCAGCAACCCCATAATTTGAATGAATCTAAAATACTTTGTTATTAGTTAATTGTAGTTTATTTTCTAGAAAATAAAATTTCTTCCAAGATCTGGCCATAGTTATTTTCTAAACGGGAACAAAACGACTTATTTTCAAATTTTCAATGGGTTTACAACTAACATCCGGACATAAACAAACAAAGAATTCGTGGTCAGATTATTATGAGAGACCATGTTAATCAATGTCGGATTTTTTAAAGGTAATCATGTTCGCGACTCCGAATAATCCCTACAATTAAGGCTAATTTTTTGTATTATTTTTGTTTAAACCTGTTGCCCGTTGAATTTTTTGCCAACATTTGAGTAAGTAATGTATCTACATCACGAGTTCAAAATCCTCTTGATTCGGTATTCGGCACTTAAAAAAGGGCTCTTTATACTTATGCACTCATCTATATCTCGCACTCACACACAACTAAGAACATACATATATAAAACTCGCTGTGCCCTGTTCCCCGCGGTTTTAGCCGAATCATAGAATAATCCAAACTCCGCACATACTCCGCATTGCTTTGCTTCTATTGGTCTTGCGTCATGATATTATATAGCACTAGTGGTCCGCCCCGGCTTCGCCCGTGGTACATATTTCGCAATAAAAGGTAGCCTACTTATGTCCTTTCTGGGTATCAAAATATCTCCATACCTAATTTCATGCAAATTGGTTCAGTAGTTTAGGCGTGATTGAGTAACAGACAGATCACAGACAGACAGAGTTACTTTCGCATTTATAATATTAGTATGGATTACCTACACTCTACAGTCTACAGCCTTCTTCAATAAATGGGCTACCTAAAACTGAAAGAATTCATCAAATTCAGACCCGTACCTAGAAGAATAGCCCGCTCAACCAAACAATGAAGCAAATTTTTCATCTTTATAGTAATAGGATAGTTTTATAATAAGCCTATTCAACACTATAAATCAATCTTATGTAATTTAATTCTACAAGTCCATCTGTTGTTATAAAAAGCGCAATTACCATTTGTTTATCAACATTCGTATTAAGTTGTTATCACACAAAATAGGAACACTCGGCCAACATTCCAACAATGCCTCTTTTTTGCCGGTAGATAATTTCAAATAATTGATTGTCCTTTAATCATTGCACTTATTAGTAATTATTGCATTAATTGCTTCATAAATAATGATCGCCTATTAATATTGAATAAATTATATTATACGCAATTACATTCTATGTCATCGATATCCTATTTTATAAAAAGTGTAGTTACTCATTTACTTGCAACAAAATTGCAACCGATTTAATCATTTCCTCGTAGTAACCAAATGCAATTTGATACAGTTTTTAGAACCTTTTAAAAGGATTGAAGATTTTTCCTATGTCATAGATATAAGTAGAATATACTTCTACTTATATCTATGACATAAGATTTATTTTCTGTCTTTGTGCGATAATAATTACAAAATCAAAATTATAAAATCCCTTTTTATATAATCTACAAGAGTATGGTATCAGGTATGTTGTTAACCTCCTAAAGCCTACCTTGAACCAAGTCATGGTAAAACATGTGCCACTCATATTAAAATTATTAATTAATGCATATAAATTGATCGAAACCGGTCTAGTGGTTTGTAGGGCGGTCCGCCCCGGCTTCGCCCGTGGTACATATTTCGCAATAAAAGGTAGCCTATGTTCTTTCTCAGGGTCTAAAGATTGTCTGTGTCAAAATTCATCAAAATCGGTCCAGTAGTTTATGCGTGTAAACCATACATACATACATACATACAAACCTTTCCTCTTTATAATATTAGTATAGATATACATAGATGCATATAAATTAATCGAAACCGGTCTAGTGGTTTGTAGGTCGTAATCTAGTAGGTAGATATTTGTTACCTTTCCGGAAAAAATACTTCCGCGAGTAATTTGGAATTGGATTTTAATGCAGAATAATTTTAAATTATATGAAGAAAATCTGAATATAATATGATAGTAACATTAATTATTAATTTATTATGTGTTAAAATAAATCAGTGAGACTGAGAGAGATAAAGTGTTAAGTGACTATAAAACCTCGTTATGTGATGTGAAAAATGTATGCAAATTTTTCATAACTTTTTTAATAACTTGGGACACATTTTAAGTTTATTCATGAAGAATATATCTATGAAGCTGGTGTACTACATGTATTAGGTTCAAATAACAGAAAAATAGCAAAAAAACATAACATTTCATAATAATACAATACTGTATTATTTAATGCTGATAAGCTTTATCGCTTATGCCATTAGTCATTGCTCATTAGATATCTACCGCTCTAACACTAACAATTTATTATAACACTTTTAGCATTATCTGTTTTTCTTTATGATTTCTCTTGTTTTTTTTTTGTAAGTTTGTAAGTATGAAGCCGTCTCCTACAGACTCGATTGACCAATTTTAATAGGACGGATTTAATTAAAGTTTTGTTCACTTGGTGACAATACAATAATTTCATGAGTTTATTTTATTAGAGAGCGTGTTTTAGGTTTCTTTAGGATAAATCTGTTCGTATAAAGTAGTTTAAAATCGAGGAAACGGATAAAAACGTCTTAAAAATAACACTTATGCACTATTTAAAACAAAGGCAGCTCTTGTAATACAGTTATCCTGTTATGCACTACCCCGTTACATTATTTACACAAAGGTAAATAAACACAACATTCAGTTCCCTTTGCCTTTCACATTTGCTTCTGTATTTATGAAAAATATGAACCGAGTTCGTTAACCTCGACCATGTGCCATGATTTTGTATCACTGTTACTTTTATATCTCAAAACCGGTATTGTAAGTCAAAAATGTTTCGTGCTGAGATCAATCTTATAAAAGTAATAATTCAGGGAGGTCAAAAACCCTAAAAAGGATACTGTGAAAGAATAAATAAATATACTAATCGTAATCAGTAATACTTACGATGATAAAATATATAATTTAATAAAAAAGAAGATAAGATACTAAATGAGACAGTTCTCAATTTATTTTGAAGTCAATACACCCAGTATTTGGAAAAATGATGTAAATAGATTGAGTAAATTTGTTCCTATGTTATTTTAAGGAATAGAAATGTTTCTATATACCTAGTATTTACTATGCTATTGTATTACCAGAGATAACACTATACTAGTAGTACCTATTACTATTAATTAATAAATTTGCTTAACACGAAGCACGTTATTTTTACATAGGTATATAATTTTATACCAATAACCGCTGATTTATGATAGGTATGTGAAATGTAAACAGTTATAACTTTTTCACACAGTTATAATATTATGTATGAGTTATGACCTAGTGAATTTTGTTGATATATTTTTGTAACTGTAATATGTTCTCGATCTTTGTATATCCATACTAATATTATAAATGCGAAAGTAACTCTGTCTGTCTGTCTGTTAGGTACTCAATCACGCCTTAACTACTGAACCAATTTGCATGAAATTTAGTATAGAGATATTTTGATAACCGAGAAAGGACATAGGATAAGTTTTATCCCGGAAATCCCACGGGAACGGGAACTATGCGGGTTTTTCTTTCTTCTGCGCGGGCGATGCCGCGGGTGGAAAGCTAGTTATAGTAGTGTATACTTTAGTTCTCCATTTATTACTAGAATTGGAAGACATACGTGGATTTCATGTTTTCAATTTTTTGAATTTGCTTGGATTAGCATAATAAATGTGGGTTTGATTAAGTTCCAAAAACATTCTTTGAAGTAAATTGCATTGGAAATTCGGTGTCATACTGTAAAATAAACTTATTAATTTATTAAATTAATGCCGTAATAATGTACATATAACGAATTTATTATTCATTAAAACTACAATTTACTCGATATATTTAATATATGGGTAATTAGGTTTAAAAATGGGTAAATGGCGCAGACCTTATCGCACTTGACCGCATGTCTGGAGGTCACGGGTTCAATTCTTGTTGTTTTTATCGTTATGTTGCAAATAGCGTGTTGTCTAAAGTAATCCATACTTAATATTATAAATGCGAAAGGAACTCTGTCTGTCTGTCTGTTACTCAATCACGCCTTAACTACTGAACCAATTTGCATGAAATTCGATATAGAGATATTTTGATACCCGAGAAAGGACATAGGATAGGTTTTATCCCGGAAATCCTACGGGAACGGGTTTTTCTTTGAAAACGCGGGCGAAGCCGCGGGCGGAAAGCTAGTTATGTTATATATATATAAGTATACCTCGATGTAAGAACATGCATACAAATATATTTTTGAAACTATTATTGAACAATTTTGATAAAAGTCGCAATTTTGTCTGCCTAGAGAGAAAATGTGCGTATAATTAGTAAGTTAATTGTAGCAACTTGAAATCCGATTGTCATATTTTGTTTAAAAAATCATGTTTACATAGTACACATTTGATATCCTGGTATATCAGTTGTAACTTTTGTAAGCCGTAATGCTGTAATATGATATAAGTTCCAAGTTATCACAATAATTGTTAACTTCCAGTGTTCAATGTTCATTAGTATATATATGTAGTAGCAATAATAATTAATATCGTATAATTTATTATCGTCAATGTATCACTACAGTACTTTTTGATTCTCTAATCCCATGGAATATTAAAAATAGAATTTACTTGATAACAATTTATTCATAATACATATTTTATTAAAACAATTTTAAAACATTAATCGATATGCGTATTCATTTTTTTGCCATCCTTGCAACGAATAACTAGAGGTCATAAAAATTCACATTCATACGCATTATCAAATATTATGATAACCTTAGAATATACTCGTTAGAATGACGTTAAGTTCAATGTGTTTTTTTTATATTAGAATTTAATAATATAATAATTGAATAATTATATGCAAATTCACATCATTAATTAAGCTAATTTGTCTTTATTTTTCATTTATTAACTAAAAACAATGAATGACGTAAAACCTTAGTGTGGTCGAAGGTGGGTCGAAGTTCAAACCTACTCGTTTCTAGGATAATATTTTCAGAATTTATAGATTCACGTATTATTAAATAGTATTTTATATTATTATTTATTTATATTTTACCTATTATGCTTTTTTTTCAGTCTCATATGCATATTCGCGCAAATAATTCGGCAATCATGCTATTAGTGTAACTAAGCTGCCTTTTTTTACACGCTTTATATTAGCTTCACCTGTATGTTTGTTTATAACCGACTTCTTTGGGCGCGATTTTGACCCACTTTAAACGGCCAGATTTCGTACAAACTTTGTAGATTTATTGAGGACCGATGACAATACACTAATTTGATAAAATTTTATATTTTTTAGTTCGGTTTTCTATAAAAAGCGTGTTTTTTAGTTTTTTTAACTATTATTATTTTAAGTGGGGAAATCTTGCACCCATCCGATACCCACCACGGCCTCCGGGGAAGGGGCCGTGGGTTATGTCGGATTCCTACCGATCAAAACCCCACTGTGTTCCGTCAAGCCGCATCAACGACAGGACCACGGGTATAGGTAGAATTCGTCCGTGACCCCATCAGCGGCAGCCCGTGCGTCGCCGGGCCCAAACAATTATCACAAGTTCACAACACTGAAAATAACGAACGTCTAAGGAACGTAATATATCTACCTATTAATTATTGAGTCGAGGAATGTAGACAACTAAAATTAGTAATCAATACTAATAAACGAAGGATTCACACTACATTACAAAGTAAACGTTGAAATATGAATCTATATTGTCATGGTTTAGGTGTTTGTTTTATATCATAAGCATATAATATCTATTTACAAAATATACATTTACAAGTTTACATGGTGTCTAGTTTACATATTGTTCCAAGACAATATAATATACCTAATTACCTAGATAGGTACTATTTGCGTAGCTTAGTACTATTTCAAAAATCAAACAATTTCAAATATATCTCCAATATGAAAAAACTAGACTTAAATATTCTATTTATGCTTCGTCATCTCAATAGTAATTCATCAAATAAACGCCTGTTATTGTTTTGTCATCGTCAAATTAACAACTTTATTTGGATAATACTAATAGTGACGTGATTTTTTGTTTGAGCATTGATTGGAATATTTAGGTATAGTCTGTATGTTTATTGATTAATTATCTGTCCGCCCTAAAAAAGAGAAAAAATGCGGCAAATACCTAGAGAAAAGTAAGTTTAAAAATTCGCTGTTTAGTTTTCCTTCAAATTGCGATTTGCGATCATCAAACAATCGATGCGACGTTTACAAGAAATTTTTAATTTTTATCGAGAAATTTATTTTATATTGTAACTTATCAATTATTTACGGATTTTTATTACAAAGGTTATCAATAATATAAATATTAAATATTATACAATAAATAACTTCAGTAAAATTCCACTGCAAAACTCTTTTGAGTGCTATAAGCACATTTTTGTTAAATCTGTTTGCAATATCAGCTATAAGTACCATTGATAATATAGTACCTACTTACATATACCTATTTTTAACCACAGAGTAAACAGAATTTTAAATTCAAGCGCTTTATAAACAACAATTTACAGATTAAACATACTACTACAGCTACGTTGTTGGTCGCTTATCAAAATATTTTTAATTTGTATTCTATGACCTCACGACTGTTTGGTCTCCAATATAATTATTATTTTACCGAACAGTCTAGTAAATTCTATTTATGACGTAAAAGGTTAACACATTAACCATGCGAGATTAATTAAATAACATAGTTAATGATCTGTGTTAATCTAGTATAACAGGGATTAATCGATGTTATAAACAAGAAGCTTTTTAATATTTATTTGTTTATAAAAGAAAATATTTGTGTGAAATTTTATTTTGAATCTAAACTTTCACCTGCACGTAAGCTCTATTACAGATCAGTCATCAATGCTATATTCAATATAATATTTTGTAATATACTAACAACAATGAAATTAATAACATCTCTAATTAATAAGGGTTATTAATTTTTCATCCATTCGTTATTCAAGGGCCCTAAAAGCCCTTGGACTTCAACATTAAGCTACCTTACAGTCTCGATCGAACGATAACCTGTTCATTACATAAAACTGATTATATAATAAGTAAAGAATTAAGAAATCATTTTTAATTGCTTCCTAAATACCATAATCTAACTCAATATTATGAAAAATAATATATACGCTGACCTTTTTTCCAGGTTAAGGTTAAAATTCTCTTCAATTATCGCGTCAAGTTCGATTGCCTGAGGGCACATTTTTTACATAATTAGGTACTGCCTAGTTAACTTCAAAAAAAAGAATAAAGACGCACGATAATGTCTTCTTACTGTCCTAAACAACATCAGGTTGTGTCCCATATAATCTCTTTATACTAGGCTATGGTAATGAAATATGATGATTACGATACTCATGTATGTGTCCTTACTTCAACGCAATAATTGAATGTTTGTTACTTCTTACTCAATAATGGTAACCGTTAAAAGATTTGGGACGAAATTTCGCGTGCAAATAAACCGTGACCCGCATTAGGACAGGATATTTTATCTTGGTTCAAGGTCCACAATGCATTAACTATTGTCATTATAGTCATTGTACAAACGGAAACAGTAATCTTATAATGGCAACGTGTAAAGCTATAGGTAGGTTAAGTAATTCAAATAATATCATTAATGGCTGATTTTTCAATCCTTGGTTAAAACTTATTCGTCGAATAATGTATAAAACTACCATTTTAAAAACGTATTCTAATTGCCCGTATTTGACAGTTTACGTAGCATTTTAATATTATCGTGTAATACTTTATTGGACGGATAAGTTTTATCCAAGCATTGAAAAATCGGCCCTTATTCATATAACATCATATTACCTAGTTCATAATTCATATTATAAAGTAGGTATCTAATATGTAGGACCAAGGTAGTAATAGAAGGGAGGAAATTCTGCAGGACTTGCTAGTAGGTATAAGTTGTAAAAAATATTGTACGATCAACATTTCCAAAAACTGAGGTTATCAATTATTCGTAGCGTATATTTTTATTTTTATTTTATACAGGGTGTCCCACTGTTAGTATACTAAGCTCAAAGGAGGTTATATAGTTTTGTGCTTTTGCATACGCTGAGTTCGTAAAAAATACTTATAAAATTCCAGACGCATTTTTTTTCAAATTGATGAATTTTTAAAACTCTTTATGTACAGTGTACACCCATAACAAGCAATCCGCCCAACTTTGCCACCAGCACGTGAGCTATCGTTTAAGATTATGTTTTCATAGACAAAATGCTCACATTAGCAAAGCGGTATATGTCGGCTGCGCGAAGCTAAAGAAGAAAACATGGATTTCAGGAAAAATTTTGCAAAAAAATTTTGACGTAGGTAATTTTGAAAAGTCCCTTCGCGCTTAGTATACCAATAGTGGGACACCCCGTATATTTATACTATGTTTGTACTTATAGTTTCTATCAAAAATGTTTTGTTAAATTTGGATGAAGAAACTAAATACAATTAGACAATTTTAGTGATTTTAAATTTTAATATTAATTAATTCTTCGTTGGATGGTTTATAGACGCACGTATTAAGTGCGTCACACACCCACAAAATTTCGGGTCATTTGTAACAGGATGGCGGTTCTACACGCAATGACAAAAATAAAAATGATGGTCAGAACGCTGATACCGGATACCTTAAGATACTGTAATATAAAACATTACAGTATCTTAAGGCTTATACATGCGCTAATAACCTTGACCATACTTGACGGATCTCAAACCTCTCCCGCTGCACCTTCTTTTTTCCTCGCATTTTGTATTTAAAAAGATACCAATCAGTGAAACAAAAAATCCTCGTCAGGGACTGTTGTGTAACTGATAATTTATTAAACATAAAATTTTCAGAGCTCTAAGTCAGTAGGTTACGAAGTTTATAGAGTATTTGCGGAAAAATCGATGACCACGGCACATTTTTTTTCTAGAAATCTATTAACTTTGGAAAAAATTCCTCGCGAGCAATTAAAGATCAAAGACCATCCTATTTTATATATTTTTTTCGGTATTGTGCTTTATGTTGTACCAGACTTTATAGAGATTGAACATAGTCGAATTTGCCGGGTAACGCCTTAAGATAAAATATTATAGTATCTTCACCGTGTGTGACGCGCTTTACTATAGGTATTAGGTACTAGGTATTTAGGTACTAGATTTAATTACATATTAAAAACCGAGCTTTTTTATTTTGATTCTTAACGAGTCCTTCGTTGTTTTAGTAGTAAATTAATAAATATTATGTTTAAAACTACAATAATACATATTTAAATATATAAATAGTTGCATTTTTAATACTTGCGGTGTTTTAAACTTAATTCTAATAATTTGTACAAGTATTTCTCTTGATGGTATTTCTCCGTATTTGAAATAAACGTTTAAATATTATTATGTTACAGAGGTCTCAAATTAAAATAATAGTATATTATTACAGCAATTATGATAGAACTAGGTACTTTGACTCATTCTAAAAACATTTTTTTATTAATTATCACGCTTAAGAAATACTAGGGTCTTAGATTACTATTATCTGTCTTATTGTAGTGTTTAACAGTACATTTGAAATCAGTTATGTTTTTTAAAATTCGAATTAAATTTAAAATGTTAAAATATGCGTTTTCATTTATGTATTATATTTTTTTGTTTTATATGCAGTCCATCTCATACAATGATACAAAAGAACCCTAAGTGTAGGGTTATACCTACTTAGTTTAATTTATTTTCCGGCAATCAGAACATAAATTAAATAATATTTAAATATACTAGTATATTATATACGTGTGTATTTATATGGTATAAGTGTGTATTATACATCATAACAAACTAACGTCAAAGCACCTCCATTTTTTATTGACTCTATAAAAAGAAAAAAATCTATAAAAACCTCCAAAACTTCCACATTTTTTAGCTACAAATTTTATTTGCAAGCTATGTATACATAGGTGTATCACCGTGTATGACGCGCAAATTATCTTTTTTTTTCTTTTCTATGATCTAATATACCTACTCTAAATATTGATAAAGTATACTCTGTAGTCATTTGTGACGTATCTGTGGTTATAAAAAAACACTTGGAGAAAAAAATTACATAAATAAAAAAAATTGAGTGAAGACTTGAGTAAGAATATTATGAATATCATAATTATATTAGTTATATCATATAAATGATATGATAGATACTAAAATACTCCACACAACAATAAGGTTATTACTATGCGTAGTAAAGGGGGATTCATTGTTTCTATAGGTATTACTCTTATTATTTAATACTCGGATAGGTATATCGATTTGACCTCTTTTAAAGATGTTTGCTTTTCTCTGTACTAATTATTCATAAGCTTGGACGAAATACTTGCATAAATATAATATTATTGTACATTTTACGTAAACCGATCGAGGTTTATTTTATCTCTTTTTTGTTTGTTTTTGTTATAGTTATAGGTTATTGCTTTGTTTAATTTTATCTCTTAAAGGCGTCGAACTCAGATTACGTGTTTATGTAATATTCAATTATTTATGTTATGTAATTCATTTATCCTTGGTATTGAGATTAATAAATAAGTAAAATAATATATTATGATATTATACTGCGACGAGGACGACGACGACGACTGACCCAAGGGCCCAAGTCCTTAACTACAGACGTTGTTCTGTATTTGTGCGATTTCTCTCAAACGCGAGAAGTTTAAAAGGCCGTTAAGTTTTATCATGTTTTATTAATTTTCTTTTTGGTACAAATTTCTAAGGTTTTTCTTTCTTAAGATCTTTTTCCATACATTAACGAAACCTTACAAAAAAAAACAGAAATATATCGAAATCAGAAAAGAATTTCAAATCTTGTCTAGAAAAAAATACCTAAATGTATTTTTAGTTTTTACATTAGTAGATAGTAGATACATTTAAGGCATGTAAAAATTAATTCAAATCTATAGACCACTCAAATGCATTAAGTCTTTTCCACCAAAATAGATAATAATTTAAATGTGTCGATTTAAATTTTATAAAGATATGCAAATATACCTACATTTATAAAGAATAAAATTCGATCACGAGGCGGGATTATTTCTATTCTTTAAAAAAATATATTTATAAAGCATTTAAATGTAATTTAATAAAAACAAAAATATAAAATTCGAGATATGCAAAAACGCAGCCAATATAATTGTTTTAAATAAATGTTGCGCTTTTGTCACATGAAAGCAAGGTCAATTGAGACATTGGGAACACAAAACATTTTGCACTTAACAAACGAAGACTGCGAATAACATACCAAAAAATAAATATTTGATTTATAGGAAATAATATTGTAGTACTGTGGTTATACCGTGTACAATATATTATAATATAATCATCATAATTCTAATTTTGATTCTAAGCCTATCTGGAAATCGTTACAAATACCTACTAGTTAGGTACTACTAAGTATACAAATAATAATTATGATTTACAGAATAATAATTAAAGGAGAATATTTTGAATCTCATTAAATTAGTTAGGTCTTTACATAATAATATGATATTCCCTTCCTTTTTTAGTGGGAAAATGCAGACCCACAGCCTCCGGGTCCGGGGAAGCTAATTCCGCGATCACATTTAAGGCGTTACCCGGCAATTTCGACTATGTTCAACCTCTATAAAGTCTGGTACAACATAAAGCACAATACCGAAAAAAATATATAAAATAGGATGGTCTTTGATCTTTAATTGCTCGCGAGGAATTTTTTCCAAAGTTAATAGATTTCTAGAAAAAAAATGTGCCGTGGTCATCGATTTTTCCGCAAATACTCTATAAACTTCGTAACCTGTTGACTTAGAGCTCTGAAAATTTTATGTTTAATAAATTATCAGTTACACAACAGTCCCTGACGAGGATTTTTTGTTTCACTGATTGGTATCTTTTTAAATACAAAATGCGAGGAAAAAAGAAGGTGCAGCGGGAGAGGTTTGAGATCCGTCAAGTATGGTCAAGGTTATTAGCGCATGTATAAGCCTTAATAATATGATATGACCTAAATGGTGACACATTTCTCACTCATTTTTATACCAAGTAAGCGCTGTCGCTTCACTGGCCTCTGACTTCCATCAAAAAGGATATATAAACGTAATTTACAGCATTTTTTTTTTTATTTTATCTCTGTAATCGCTGAAACCGGTAAGTTGTAAACCCAAAAAGTTCGATGACCCTTGACAACTACCGGCAAATTGCGATTTTAATCATTACGAAATACGAATATCTTATATCATAGACCTAATCAGCCTATTATTTATTTTTGAATTTTGATAAACCTTGATTTTCGCATGGAATTTTTCTAATTAAACAAACTTAATTCTAATTTTAAGATAATAATATCTATAATCAATATAATACATATATAAGTTTCAATCTACAGGCGGAAAAGATAATTAAAAGTAAAAACCACGTCGAATTAAGATTTATGTTAAAAACTAAAAATTAACATAACGGAACTGTAAATTCGCAAAAAAATAATGCATGCAAAGCCGACGACAAACAAAAATTAAAGAAAGAACAAATAGTGTCTTCTATTCACATACCGATGAAAAAGTAGATAATAAATAAATAAATAATAAATAAATAAATATTATAGGACATTATTACACAAATGGACCTAGTCCCACCTTAGATCTCTAAGAGTCCCACAGTCAGCTCAATTAAGGCTTGTGTTGTGGGTACTAGGCGACGATAAATATTGTATTATAAATACATATATAGATAATAACACCCAGACCCAAGAACAAATAATTGAGTTCATCACACAAATATTTGCCCTGACCGGGGATCGAACCCGGGACCGTCGGCTCAGTAGTCAGTTACTTTACCACTGCGCCAACCACGTCGTCATAATAAAATTTATTATCTGTCAATGAGAGTGTGATTATCACTGTGATATAACATAATCATTATTAGCCGCGTCCAGACCGGCTGAGCGCGGCTCGCGAGGCGCGCTCAGACTTCCTGCTCGCGAGCCGTGGCACCAGAGCTATTTGTGAAAAGTTCCGAGCCGCGCTCGCGAGCCAAGGTGAGCCGGTTTGAGCATTCAGTTTAACTCCGTATAACGATGGAAAACCACGTTTTATTAGCTGCTGCGGCGCTTGTGTTGTCTGGATATATCATAAAAAAAAGAAAAAAGAAACAAAAAATCTGGATTAAAAAATTGTACCAAAACCGAATTTTTTATTTAAATGATCTGGATCTTTCGAATCCCATAACATTTTGAAGCTTCCGTAAAGTTGTACTAAGCGAATACTGTCTTCTTTATCCATTTTTGATTCTGGCTCGCGAGCATCGTTAAGTCCGTCCACACCGGGCGAGCAGCTCAGACTGAGCCGCCTTTGAGCATCGCCAAAAACCGACAACGCATGGCTCGGGGCTGAGCGCCGCTCGGCCGAGCCAACGTGCGCCCGAGGAAGCCCGAGCGCCGTCCACACCGGCCGAACTATTGGCTCGCGAGCGGGACTCGCGAGCCGCGCTCGGTCGGTCTGGACGCGGCTATTTATCTACTTGTTGTAAACAAGTGTGAAGAGTTTTTCATATCTACATCGTTTAATCATAATATGCGTAAACAACTAGGTAGTCTATAAAGTACCTATTTTTTGTAATTGAAATTTTGGGGGATTGATTGAATGTATCTATGTGAACAAATAATATTAAAGATTTCAAAGTTTTCTTTGTTTATTATAATTATTAATCACTTAATATTAGAAGCTAAATGTTTACTGAATAACACACTTTATTTTTTATTTTTCAATATTTCGACTCCGAGCAACCTGACCCACCGACTAGTTTCTTCATAAAACCATAAAAATAAACCACATTTGAACCGGGAAAACTTTATATTCATGCATATTATGTTATTATATTTTATAGTTTGACCTCAAAGCGTCCGTGACATTGTGTTATGAGTCGTTATGATTTGAACAGAAATATTAGATCTTAGATTACACGCTTGTCGGCATTCGCCTTGAAATAGGGCAATTATGATCTAACGCAGATTTTTCTGACTTATTAGTGGCACAGAGGAAAAATGCTAGTGTGTTGGACACTTGGACGCATGCTCGATCTATTTTTTTTTTCAATCTATCAAACAATTTTAATTTACGCTTTGACGTCGAGTTTATTCTTATACAAGTACCTAGGAAACGTACCTAACGAATAAAAAATTAAAATTAAAATAAATACTCTATTATGATACTAAAAGATATAAATAAACCGCAAATTCCTACGTGGTATATAATATTCGTGGGAAATACCAAGAAACTGTTAGAATGATTTTCTCATTAATTGATTAAGCATCGTTTCAAATGCCTAATAAATACTATTTAATTTTTTGTCATCATTCTAGAATGATTATAATTCATTGTAGTAACAATAACCATCATACCCAAAAATCTGATTTAATTAAGAAGGTACAGATTTTATAGGAAAATTAGTTATAATTTGCCTACAAAATCTAAACACTAAAACCTAAAACAGTGAAATCTATCTGTTTACCCTTTTTACGAAAACACGTACCCTAATCTTTCTGTCAAATCTTTGTTACAGTGGTCGACCAATTAAAGAGCGCAAATCTATTGAATCTTTGTTGTATTTGAAAGCTATTGAAACCTCATCATCTTCTTGTCCCTTAAATCAATAACTAAATGAAACGCCTGTCCCGTATTTCAGGAAAACGAGATTTTATTTTAGTTCTAATTGTTCTTTAGTGTTTAGAAAAACTCCTTTTCAACAGTAGACATTCAATATGATCCCTCGTGCAAAGGTAGACTGAGAGACATCTTAATAGGAATAAGCTGAACCGGTTTTTAATCGTTTCAAACAACCTCAGACTAACGTCCATCCTAGGCAAGCAGGTTTATAAGTTGAGGACAAATCTTCGTATCTTCGTCTAATCACCTAAACCCTAGTTGGCAAGGCCAATCTATCCTAAAATCTTAGTTATTAGGGTTCCGTAACCAAAGGTAAAACGGGACCCTAGCTATTATTCGACTTCGGTTCTGTCTGTCTAACTTATGAAATTTTCAGAGATTATTTATTTCTTTTGCCGCTATAACAAAAAGATGATGTTAAGCAACGGTTGGCGCTGTCAAAAATTGGATGAGCGATCACTTTTTTACAAACGTACGGAACCTAGTGTCGCGACTCGCGAGTCTGACTCGGACATGCATGTTTTGTTGTCAAACGTTGTCGGTTGAATTAATTCTTCTATTTATCTCATTCTGTTATAATATCAGGTCATTACTTAATCCTTGAGCATACTTTAATTTATGGTATTGTCAAGAATTACAATGAAAAGGAAACATAACTCGAAACTAATAAGGCAATTAGTTAGATACAACATTTGATACAATGATTATTAGTTATGAGTAAGTACCAACCTACAAAAGATTAATTTAATAATTTTAATGATAGTAATCATATTTAATGTAATAATAGTAACAAATCGGTCATTGGAACGTTCACAGTAATTTCACGCAACATGATTCTATTTTACAATTTCATATGTACTTATTACCGAATGATGAGAGAGGTTTTTGTTGAATCAGGGAAAAATCTTTTACTTTTTTGTCATTAAAACCTTCTTAATTCAACATTTATTCCCACTTATTCCATTACACCGTGTGTAGTCTGTATGTAATCTGGGGGCACGGTAGTGCCCCCGCCAAGAGGAGCTAAGCGAACGAAGCGCACGGGCACTACCTACCTTTTCTCGAAGCGCTTCGACGTTTTTTTGAACCCTCATAACTTGGGTTTGGATTATGCTAGATCACCAAAATTTTCGGGATACCTATATTGTCAATAGCAGACTTATTGAACATAATATTAAGTTTTAATTACATTAGCTTTTATACTTCACTGAGTCGCATTTTGCTCTGTAATTGGAAAACTACCAGAATCTACTATGGGGAGTGCTCTGAGGAATTGTAGCACTTCTAGTGTTACAAGTGTTTATGGGCGGTGGTGACCACTTAACATCAGGTGGCACACCTGCTTCTTTGTCTGCTGTGACATAAAAAAAATGTTTATAACTTGAAGTTATGGATAACTAATAATATCTATTGACAAATTAGAAGGTTTTCTATAGTACTACGATTATAGTTCTATGGTCTAGTACAGTATAATATTTATCTGTGCTATAGTCATTGCATTGAGAGGGTCATTCGTCTTACAAATTACAATCATATTACAATGTTGCGTACTATGAACACTATGAATGAACGTAAATCGTGTAATAACTAATAACTCAAAGCACATGGCTTTTGTGGTTATTCCGTATTTGTAAATAACTTTGTCCTCTAGATACAAGCTAATGACTTTAGTTCTGTTATTTTCCAAAGAAGGTAACTGCTCATTTATTATTTTCAACTCTGCTTATTGGAGTGAATTACCTACTTGACTGTATATTTTTGAAATGTTATATAAGGGTATACTTAGCTAATTGTATATATTAATTTTATATTTAATTAATTTTGGGTAGTTTTAATTAATAATTAACTATATATTTTTCGCGAATCAACATGTTTCTAAATTCATGTAATTAGAATAATTTTCGTGCAGTTTTCCTTATTTTTGATCACCAATGAAAACCCTAAGCGAAAATAAGTAAAAAAATAAAAACCTTTGTAATTTTTATGCTAAAAGATAAAATTACTTCTTCATATAGTTACGTTAAAATCATGATAATTATTGGCTCACACTACCGAAGTTATTATATTTTTATCCTTTACCCGACGGTCGCCTGGAAGAAATGGCTTATAGCCATAAGGCCGCCCATTGTATATCTTTTATTTTGTTTTGTTTTTTCTTACAAAGAAGAATAAATAAATAAAAATAAAATGTAGGTTATTTGGTTATTTTATGCAACGTGGTGGTGGTATTTTATTCCTAGACAAGAAAATAGTTACAAGAAGTAAGTTTATCTTAGATAATAGTAGAAAGCGATACTAAAAAATTATAATTAATAAAAATGTATACAAAATATTATATATTATATAAAATAAATTAAAGTGTTACGCCACTCAAAATAATGAAGAGATATAGGTACCTACTTATTTTATGTAGTTACATAAACATTACGAAGATGCATACTGCATAAGTTTAAAATATTGTCTTATAAAAACACTTATTTCTTGATTTCTTGATATTTTCCATAACTATGCAAGACTGCAATTTCATGCATAATAATCAAGAATAATAATGTTTGTATTATAATTTTCTTATACATAAAAATGAATCGCAAAATGTGTTGGTAATATATCTAGTTAGGTAGTTTTACCAAACAAATGATAGGTATACCTACATACTTCAAAAAGGTGATTTATAAAAACAGCTTATAAAAAATATTTTAACAATTCAGTGATCTCCATCTAACAGCAATCTAAACTTTTTTGTCCCTTTTACAAATCAAAACCTTTTTCGTAAAAAATAGGTAGCTTACCTAAGTTTATTACTCTTAATAATCTCTTAACGTGAAATAATTATGGTAGAAGTAAGGTAGAATAAGTATTAAGTAAGGTAGAAGTGTAATTGTTAAGTGGAATAAATTAAATAATAATGATATCCTTAATATTTGAGTCACAATATCCGCATTTACTAAACAATCTTACCTTACCTTACTGGAGTGGCGCAGGGACCCAAAGTGAGTCTTGGCCTCCGACAATAAGAGCCTCCTACTATCTACTATATAAAAATAAGTCGGGTTTTCCTTCCTGACGCTTTATAACCCCAGAACGCACGAACCGATTTCCACGGTTTTGCATTCGTTGGAAAGGTCTCGGGCGAGGTTTATTATATAAAAATAAGTTGGGTTTTCCTTCCTGACGCTTTATAACTCCAGAACGCACGAACCGATTTCCACGGTTTTGCATTCGTTGGAATGGTCTCGGGCGAGTTTTATAGCAAAGAAAAGGTGTCAGAGACAAACCTGTGGCGAAACGGAGTTCGCCCGGTTTGCTTGTAAAGTAATATAATGAATTATGAGGTAGAATGTAATCGTCATCTTCCTTTGATTCGCAATATGTAGCAGTAATGATAAACAAACAAAAAGTATTAATAATTTATAGAGTTGTCATCGCTCGTGCGCGTTTATTAAAAACAAGTTCTTAACAAATCGTTATTGAATGAATTATTGCTGTAGATAACGACATAACCTCAATATTCAATTTAAATGCCATCTCCAGAATATATCAAGCGTCCTAATAAAAAACTGATATTACTTATCAATTGTTTCAGAAAAGAAAACAATCCTGAATAATGTATCGGGTCTCTTCAAGTCTGGTCAGTTGACTGCCATCATGGGACCATCAGGTGCAGGCAAATCATCACTTATGAACACACTCACAGGATTTTGGTAAATATATATTGTGAATTATAAAGAATTGAAGGCCTTACCACTGATTTAAAAAGCGATGCCTAAGTCTTTATTACATTAGAAAACTCGCGATTAAATAAATTGTACCTAAAGTTTTAAGTTTTAAAATAAATAACTCACAGAAGGTTCATAATTATTATCCTGCCCATTTGTCCATCAGTTAGTACAGGTAAAGTAGTTATTTTCGTGATCAATAAATATATTATATCCACATTTCGTGACTGCAATTTCATTTTTACGCGGTATTTATAGTACGTTTGTAATCAATAAAGAAATGTTTCAATGTCACTTTCGTCCAATCTTATAAAAATTAAACAAAGGCTCTGTTTTTATTTATTAAAATCAATGCTTGGCTTCATTATTTCTAAGTTGAATGCTCTAGTAATAGTTGATTATTTCTAAGTTTCTTAGTCAGTAAGGAATATATGTTTAATTTCTAATATGTATAATATACACAGTATCTTTGTCATGGGTCTCGAAGACAATTAACAGTAGTATTCTTTAATTACTGGGTTTTTACATATTTTACCAGTTTCCCCTGCAATCTTATAATTATTATTCTTTTAAATTGGTTTTACCTTCAGGTGAATTTAATGATTTTCCGTATTCAAAGATAGGCCTATAATTATCTCAAGTATATGCAATGTGTAATGTATCAAAACAAGATAGACAGGTTAGTAATTAGTAGATCATATTTCAAAAATCATGGGTGCGGCAGGATGGCGCAGTAATCCAAAATAGATGCAGAATCTTCTTAATATGTAGATTATAGGTATCTAATTCGCAGCAGTTGTAAAAAATAATAAATACATTTTACCCTTCTTTTGTTATTAATAAGAAAAGTTTTACTTGTACCGTAGAAGCTTAACATCTATTAAACAAGTACTATAAATCCAGAAATTTCCAGTGTAAACGGCGTCAAAGGCACTGTCCGCGCTGGGGACGTGGTTTGTGAACTCGGCAAGAACTGTTCTGCAGCTGCAATACAGTCCTATCGCAAGAAATCCTGCTACATCCTGCAAGATGACAGACTGAACGCCCTGTTTACCGTCAGCGAACTTATGAACTTTGCAGCCGATTTGAAAATAGGAAACATGCTTACGAAGAAGTTAAAGGATTCGATAGTAAGTACAGAATAAAACTATTTCGATCGTATAGGTAAATCTTCTGTGCATGAAGTAGTACTTAGTAGTAGTACCATACTCATTATGGAATGTCCATACAAAACTATAAGTTCCAATGCTTATACCGACATCGGGACACGCTATAAGCAGCATACTTTTATTGAAAAGTTACATCTTACCTATAGGTAAGAAGCTATAGGTAAGCTTTTTTGGTATACCAAAAAAGCGTTTGGAAATGGTCGTTGGTCACTTTTAAAACAAAAAGAAATCTTACACTGTTCTTTCTAATCATGATACAACTACATATAACGTAACGGCACCGGTTTCCGACTAGCCTCCTCTATCCGACCATTTTGATTTTTATTTGATAAAACGTTTAAAATACGCACGACATTCGTGAAACTGAAGGCTTTCGATCCAATCACTTATCGTACGTCATCTGTCCAAAATTGGGTTTCAAATTTTAACCGACATTTCGTCAATCCAAGAAAAGCTAGGCGAGGGTGTAGTTTGTATTGGATTGAATGCGAAAAAAACATAAAACGGTGAAAATAAACATTTGGATTTTTACACTTAATACTCTGGTAAGTTTGTGGTTAATTTACTTTAAACGTTTTATTGGTGTTTTAAATTATTAATTTTAAAATATACATGCCAAGATAGCGTGTTTTTATAGGTTTTTTTGGACAAATAATTATGGACGGAATGAGGAGCTTGTCAAAATAACAACATTCCGAAATCCGACCGAATCGGTCGGTAAAAGGAATTTCGCACTTTTTAAAAGAAGGTAATTTTCTATTATGCATGTTGTTTTGTGGAGGTTTCGTATTAAGTTATTTATTCTAAACGCTATGCTTACATACAACACCTGTATGCGACCAATACTAACTTTAATGGATTATTTGTAATATTCGTTTTAACTGACACTCTTTTTTTATTTTTTTGTTATTCATTTACAAAGACCGGTCTGGTTTAAAAACCCTATATTTTACGTTTATGACACATAATTGCATAACTACGAAATTGTGAGACCTTTATAAGTGTACATATGAAATAGAAATGAACTAAAAATGAATATCAATTTCGGTTTAGAGGCTTTATTACGTAAATGTAGGTTTGGTCGGAATCTAGGTGCGATTTATTTCCCTGTTTCCGTCCAACTGGGTTGCTTTTGCTTGCGCTGTGCTTGAGTGAAATTGCATGCGTTTATTTCAGGTCATCATCATGAGTGATAAAAAAGAGGCTGAAGTATTCTCATTAGCTGAAATAATACTTTTGGTGAAATGGATTTTAGAATTGGGCAAAGTAGTCAATGGGACATTCTAAATTAGTGTGGATGACCAGTGAACTACAGTTACAGTCTAACATAGAGTTAGTTTTTGTTATTATAATAAATGCTCAAATATTATTTAAAACTAGCGGTCCGCCCCGGCTTCGCCCGTGGTACATATTTAAAATATCTCTCCATAAGAACCATCCTCGTACTTCAAGTAATATAATAAAAAAAGAATTATCGAAATCGGTCCACGCGTGATGCAGTGAAAAGACGAAACGGGTTTTTACGAATTTCCATTGTATTTCTATTATCATAAAGTTGATTTTAGTAGAAAATATTTGGCTGGTCGGAATCTAGCTACTCAGTGGTCGGAAACACGTGTATTTGTACTCAGTCGGTCGGAAAATGGTGCTTTCAGTTAATTTCCAGTCGTGACAGTTAAAATCCAAATTTAAGTAATAAAAAGCCATTACGAAATACAATTATGTGCATATTTTAAAATATAAGTTCGTAATCTTTCATAATATCATTTTTTCTTATGACCTCTAGAGTATTTAATTTATCTTTTAAAGGATTCATTTAGCCGTATCAATCAGTGGTCGGAATTCGGTGCCATTACGTTATTGCTTATTCAAGTTTTCTTAAAAAACAAAGATATTTATTAAGTGTTATTACTATCAAACAGATGAATAAAATCCATTAATTTTTACAGATAGTGGATGTGTTAGAAACACTCGGTTTGACAGGCACGGAGAACACAAGAGCCGGTAACCTGTCAGGCGGTCAGAGGAAAAGATTGTCAATCGCATTGGAATTAATTGATAATCCACCAGTTGTGTTTCTCGATGAACCTACCACGTAAGTGTCTGAGTTCCTATTTACTTACAAAATAGCATTATTACAGATAATATAATACTATTGCATTGCATTACTAGTCGCCCGAGACGGAACGAAAACAAAAACATATTGCTACGCAGAAAAGATGTACCTAGCACATTGGTTGGCATTTATTTAATAATTTCCTTGAGTCCCGTTAAGCAGTTATTTAATGAATTCGTTACAATCATCGTATAGGTAAGTAAATAGGTAGGTCCTTTTAAAAACGTTATATGTTTACAGATTGAAAATTTCTCTCTTGAAAATATTTTACGATTTAAAATTATTATTATGAGTAAGGACATAATATTATTATTTGAATGGTAATAAAACAGCTAAGATATAAATTAAAACAAACGAAAAAAACGAACAAAAGGTTGTTAAAGCCGATTAAAACATAAAAGGGATTGTTTTTATTTACTTGCCCCACGAATGTCGATCAGGGATACGTAAATGCCCTATAGCACAAAAGGGATACGAAATTTTCTTTTTAACGGCGACTTGATGATTTAATTAAGAAAATCAAGATTTTGCACAACAACATTTGTTTGTTAATAATATTTTTTTAATTGAGGTGTTTCAGAATGTATAATTATAATTAATGAATGTTGAACGCGTTCGCACAGTGTGCAAAAAGTCAGTTCCGGATCCGAAAAACTTGTTTTGAATTTATTAAGCTTTATATTAATTCTAAAAACATTATTTTTCGCACGGAAGTTTTTACTTCAATACCGATTACCGAGTAACTAAACACCATTTATGTTTCACGGAAAAAATATTAATTTTTATTATAAAGAATATCTAGAACAATAATGAATATGAAGGGACTATAAAATAATTTTCTAGTTACTAATGACACTTCTATAAATGGTACAAGATCAATAATTATACTATTTGTATACTCGGTGTGTTTTATTAAATGTTATTTACTGCCTCATACTAAATTTCATATTTTTACACGCTTTATATTAGCTTCACCTGTATGTTTGTTTGTTTGTAACCGACTTCTTTGGGCGCGATTTTGACCCACTTTAAATGGCCAGATTTCGTTCAAACTTTGTAGATTTATTGAGGACCGATGACAATACACTAATTTGATAAAATTTTCTATTTTTAAGTTCGGTTTTCTATAAAAAGCGTGTTTTTTTAGTTTTATTAAACTATTATTATTATTCTGTTTTAGCGGCCTGGACAGTTTAACCACAAGCCAATGCATGAGCATGTTGAAGGATCTAGCCCGCGGTGGTAGGACAATAATATGCACGATTCACCAACCCACCGCACTTATCTACAAAATGTTCGATCAGGTAATATGCTACAAAATAAATATTTTAAAAAATCTTAACCATCTTCAAGTAGGAATTAAACAAAAATTAAATCGGACCAAATGGGAGTTATTAGCTTTCAAGAAAACAAAGAATTATAAAAATTCGTTCACTCAGACGCGACTCGTGATCGAAAGTCCTGAGGTTACAAACCCAAAACAATAAAATAAAAAATTTAAGTCAAATTGAAAACCTCGTTTTTTGAAGTCGGTTGAGAAATAACAAGACAACTCGTTAAGCAGACTTTTTACATAGTTAGCTTTTTATACGGCATGCACTAAAATGATAAATGCTCATAAAACGTTTGGGTTTTGCAAAATTTTATTATTCAAGTTTGTAGCCTAATTATACAGTGATTTAACGAACATCTAGATATGCTATCTGACGTAGAAACTGTAGTAGGTATCGCGTAAAATTGGATAACCTTATGAGGGACATTGCAAAATTGTCTAAAGGTCTCATGATTTATGAGACAAACGTGGCTGTAAAAAATAAACAATACCTACTATCTCGATAGCAACTAATGTGACTAACAAATTTAAGCAACTGATGATAAGGCCGTGTCCGCACTGCGGATATTTTCCGTGCGTATTTTTAACCGCAATTCTGTAACACATTGAATACAATGACAGTATTCGCACTGGCGGAATAAAAGTAAAGCGCGGAAAATAATTCGCTAAATAGAAGTCCCAAATCTGTGATTTGGTGCAGATTTCGCGAAACTGCTTTTCTCCATAAGATGCTTTGGAGTTTTGACTACTTATGTATTTTGTAAGCTAGCTGGTCAAGCAAGTCTCCTAATAGGTAATTGTTTATACCAAATAATAACAATAAAAAACCTCCAATTTTGATTTTGTAACTTTAATAGTGTGTATTATTATTGTGGAAAATTACACTCAATAATTATTTTATTAGGTAAGTATAGTACATAGAATATGAAATGTTTATTAGAAAATATGATCCGGCTATTACTTGTATAAAATATTTGGTAAAAAGAAGGCATGTAAATGATAAGTACCTACTTAAAGGAATAGGAAAAGTATGTTCTTAGTTCTACCAAGAATCTTCACTCTGCTAGGAAAATTTTAAATCGAACGTGTCATAGTTTCCAAGAAAAAATAATTGTAACTAAAGTAATTGATAGAAAATATCTCTATCGAATACAATTATTATTGTTTCATATGTAAATACCTATATTCCGATAAATATGTTTGAGATCGCAGTTTCTTCCTTTGAGTAAACTACAGATATATTTGCCAGGTCTTAGCTAAATGGTAAATTTAATTTATTTTTAATCAATATCTGTTTGATATTATGTCCTAAAACACTTAGTAATTTTCTTCTATTGTATTGTGGTCATTAATAATAAGCCAATTGCATTGAAAATTAATTACCGTGGACTAATAAAAAACTAATAACTACATCATGACAGCAAATGATTAAATCTGCGAAGCATGACCATAATGTAAAGTGTTTATTTCACTTATGACGTCGTTGATTTCACTATTGCCTTTATTATACATACATATTATGTTACTCTCCGTATTTCACGGAATGAAGAGTGAAGATACCCGGTCCTTTGGGAGGCTTACGTGGGGAAAGAGATCCAACACGCAGAGGCCCTTTTGAGAACTTTTGTGGGAAACCATACGCAGCCGACCCTCTTGACTGCACTATAGAAATAATTTGGAAAATCCAAAAGTGCACGCCTCATAATTTTTTTTTAATAAATATTTATTAATTATTATTTTTGTTTATTTAATAACAATTAAACCACATCGAATCAGACCCTGAAAAATGAAAGGGTTCTATTCCTGAGCATACTCAAGCGTAAGAGAAAAAAAAAGACTCGATTAGTAAAGTATTTCGGTCGCTATCGTGTTAACAAGAAAAAGGATCCGCACATACAGACAAACGGACGTCCAAGACAGAACTTTTTTAAACTGTTTTTTAACTAGTTTAAATAACAAAAATGACATCAAAAATATCATGAACGTTAAAAATAGTGTTTTTTCTTAATATGTGTGTGTATGTATTATCTTACAAGTGCAATGTATGATACATAAAGACATTTTAAGTTTGAAAAATCAGATGTTTTGCGCGAAGTGACAGTAGTACCCACCTCAACGCTTCGCTTATGAGGCGTGCAATACAGTCCTGGGCAGTCCGCGACCGATGTAGGACAATTGCATGAACCGTTATATTATATTAATAATTACCTACGAAACTGAAATTGAAATACAAAATTTCAGATATTTTTCATTCTAGAGAAACGTCTGTTATGAACTTTCTAATACTTCACTTAATTGTTTGTAAGTCAGTTTGGTCTTAAAATCTATATTTCAATTTTGTCTACAGGTTTATATTTTAGCAGAAGGAATGTGCATTTACGATGGCCCCAGTGACAACACCGTACCATATTTATCTACGATGGGCTTTAATTGTCCAGTTTATCACAATCCCGCTGATTATAGTAAGTTAATTATTCTATTAGAGCTAGCGCGCACGAGCAACTTTGTCTTCGCAACTATTTTGTCTCTCCCACCTATGGGCTAGTAATTAGTATGAAAGTGGGCGCACGTAGCACATCACGTAGCGACGCAACTCCCCATACAAATTGATGGGAGAGACAAAATAGTTGCGGAGACAAAGTTGCTCGTGCGCGCTAGCTCTTAATTTAATCTCAAAATTATAAATTATGAGTTTTTGTGGGTTCAAAAATCTGAAAGATTTTCAATTGCAATTCATTATTTTTTGCAAACGTTTTAATAAACGGAGTTTTTTCCGTTACAATATGTAGCTTTTGTGATATTTTTATTTGCATTATTGCTATATTCCTATGCATTCGTCAAAAAATATATTGCAGATATGTAAGTAACTATTAAAAAAAATATTATGTTAAATTTTATAAAAATAATTGATACCCATTTACATTAGCATGGTATATTTTATGTTATTAAATATTATAATACATTTTTTGCACGAATGAAACAGGCAATTAACATGGAGACCAACAAGGAAAACAATACGTAAAATAGTAGAAAAATACACATACTGGTATTAAAAGTGTAAAACACTACATTTTTTCCATAATGTCAAGGAAAACATTATAAAGATCCGCAAGTACCTAATGTTATCAAAAGACACGTAATATTCAGTACATATTGAATATTCTAAAGTAACCTAACAATTATTGACTGCAGAAAACGAACTCTACGAAAATCAATTCAACAAATAAAAATTTTCATACCCAGCAAAACTTTGAAAATTAATTTACTGAAAAATGACTTGAATACCCACACCAAACATCAACTAAAATTGATAAGTATTTACCAACACACTTATTACCTGTTACAAAGCACTCATGAGACATCATGAATTTACAGTAAAATCCACATAATAATTTTAATACACACTATACAAAACAGAAGTCACCTTCAGCAATCAGATATAACTTTAACCAAAACAATTTTGTTTCAGTATTAGAAATAGCAAACGGAGAATACGGTAATTTCAACGAACTCCTAGCAGCGAGGTGCACAAGAGACCAAAAATTAGAAAAAGTAGTTCAGCAGATTGAAGAGGAATCCCCGACGTTTGCATGTGGAAAAATGTCCATCATCGTCAAACAACCGCAAGAGATTCACAAATTTGGAGTATTGTTTAAACGATGCCTTATACAACAATATCGGGACTGGGTGAGTAAAGATCATTAAAAATAGAAGATGAGCCCCAAGGGGCCCGATCGGTCCCAGACACAATAGATTTTCTATTGTGTCTGTGGTTCCGGGGCTAGACATATTAAGATTAAAATAGATATTTCAAATTCAAAAAGGAATTAATACGGTTAACATTATCGAAACAAGATTTTGAGGTGATCTTTAACTATCCAGGGGTTCAGATAGTGAATATAATGATGAAGCAGTATAACATTTGAATTACCATTTTGCGTACCATATTTGCCGTCTGTTTATAAAATATATATTATTTAGTTGTTATCCTTATACGCATTTTTATGTCCCAAACGGGTTCATGTCTAGACACAGGCCACTTAAAAATTAGACTTGTTCTTTTTCAGTCAATGACACATCTAAAAGTGGCTCTGCATCTCTTCATTGGTGTCCTCCTTGGGTTATTATATGATAATACAGGCAGCAATGGATCGAAGACATTCAACAATCTAGGATTTCTTATTGTATCGGTTACCTACTTATGCTATACTTCTGTGATGCCAGCCGTTCTGAGATGTAAGTTTATACATTTTTTACCTGTAAGACTCGTATAACCTGTTGAATATTTAGTTTTTAAAATTCTGGAAACTTGATCATTTTATGTCCACCATTAATCAGTAAAAATAACCAAATAAAATAAAAAATACAAGCCATTCATTAGACGCATGATAAATTGTCATGCTGATTTTATTCTCTGGCTTTGAAAGAACATTGACCTCATGGAAACCAGTAGCCCAAGAATTCTGGTTTTGAAAACACTTCCTCGATAACATTATAAAATAATTTGGAAAATCCAAAAGTGCACGCCTCATAATTTTTTTTAATAATTATTTATTAATTATTATTTTTGTTTATTTAATAACAATTAAACCACATCGAATCAGACCCTGAAAAATGAAAGGGTTCTATTCCTGAGCATACTCAAGCGTAAGAGAAAAAAAAAGACTCGATTAGTAAAGTATTTCGGTCGCTATCGTGTTAACAAGAAAAAGGATCCGCACATACAGACACACGGACGTCCAAGACAGAACTTTTTTAAACTGTTTTTTAACTAGTTTAAATAACAAAAATGACATTAAAAATATCATGAACGTTAAAAATAGTGTTTTTTCTTAATATGTGTGCGTATGTATTATCTTACAAGTGCAATGTATGATACATAAAGACATTTTAAGTTTGAAAAATCAGATGTTTTGCGCGAAGTGACAGTAGTACCCACCTCAACGCTTCGCTTATGAGGCGTGCAATACAAGCCATTCATTAGACGCATGATAAATTGTCATGCTGATTTTATTCGGAGTCAAAAATAAGGTATAAAATTCTCTGGCTTTGAAAGAACATTGACCTCATGGAAACCAGTAGCCCAAGAATTCTGGTTTTGAAAACACTTCCTCGATAACATTATAAAAAAGCGATTATGCACACTTTAACACTTAAACCTTTAATCAATTAATGTTATCATTAGTGACATTTATAATATAACTATTTAATAAAAGATCGGCTTGCAAGAGTATAGACTCTTGCAATAAAGCTTACCTACCTATATCACAGAGTACTTAATAGTAGCTAACGCTACCTATACGTCACGTTGATTACCTATATTCTATTCTATTGCTATACTATGCCTATAACGTAACTATGTATTAAGTAATCTACGGCTGAATGGCGAAGTAAACAATTAATAAAATCAATTACTTTGTATTGTAAAAAAGTGTAGGTATTCATTGATACTTATATAATTATCTACCTACATTAAGAATAAAACATTTTTTTTTTTTTGCAAAAATCGTCCACGTCTACTTGCATACCTACATGCGAATTTACTTTGAATTTACTTTCGGAATTATATATATTTTCTAACATTAAAGAGGATGAAAACTGATGGGAAGGTATGGAAATCAATCTTCATTTAAAATTTTCAGTTCCTGATGAATTGCCCGTGTTAAAAAAAGAGAATTTTAACAATTGGTACAGCTTGAAGACATACTACGCGGCAATATTGGTCACCACAATGCCGTTACAAGTAAGGCAAACATTTAATATAGTACATTAATAATAATTATCTAGCATTATTTTCTTCAAACTAGGTAGGTACTCGTATGCACTTCAAATTCATACAAGCGTGTCCTATTTATTTGCCTTTATTCTAAGTTAAACATCTTTGGTGATGGTTTTATTTACCTATGTTCATAGGTTAAATTCAATTTTTCTCCATAAATAAAACAAATTCCACAAACAAAATAATTATAACGATCTGTTTATCCGTTTATATTAAAGCAATTTATGTTTCAGGTCTGGTACAGCTTAGTATACTCTACGCCCGCCTACCTCCTCACAGGCCAGCCCATCGAGTTATCTCGTTTCGTCATGTTTGTCTTTGTGCTCGCCAATGTTACATTACTTGCTGATTCGATAGGCAATGTAATTGGAACATGCGTTAATCCTATTGTAAGTATAATTCTAGTCCCTATGTATTTTTATGTTTAACTTTAATTAGTGATGACATTGATTAGGATTACATATTATTTTAATTAGCACATGATATCGCTATTAATAATTATACGTAGCGTTTTCTCAATCAAAACATTGTAATTATCGCGATCATAGTCCCAATCCTTTGACCTGTATAGTGTATAGTCTATACTATGTATTTAGTAGTTACATATCTTCTTCTTCTTCTTCTTATATATAAAAATGAATCGCAAAATGTGTTGGTAAGCGCATAACTCGAGAACGGCTGAACCGATTTCGATAATTCTTTTTTTATTATATTCCTTGAAGTACGAGGATGGTTTTTATGTAGAGAAAACGTAAATACATATGTACCACGGGCGAAGCCGGGGCGGACCGCTAGTTAGAAATATTAAGAGCGTATACGCACTATGCGGGTAGCCGCATTGCGGGTAGCCGTCCGGCTGACCGCAAGCACAATTATGTACGTAATATTCATTTCTATGCGCACTGCGATGCGGCTACCGCAGACCGCACAGTGCGCATAGAAATGAATATTACGTACATAATTGCTGCTTGCGGTCAGCCGGACGGCTACCCGCAATGCGGCTACCCGCATAGTCACTTCAAATTCTTGACCACAATCTCGCCTGATGTTAAGCTGATATGGTTCCGATTTAAAAAAAAATGATTCAGTCTATGATAGCCCATTTACTGAGGAAGGCTGTAGCCAGTAGATTATCTCATCACGTTAGCGTGATGGTGGTGGTCTTAGGACCAATAAGAACGGAGCGATGCGGGTAAAACTGAGGGGCACAACTGCTAGTTAAGAATATTGATCTCCGGTAAACTTTTGGCTAAAGTTATTTAACTATTCTTCCACAGAACGGTACATTCCTTGGTGCAATAACAACATGCGTGATGCTCGGTTTCGCCGGCTTCCTGGTTCTGATCCCGCACATGCATCCGATCATGCGATTTGTGTCTTATGGCTCCTTCTTAAGGCACAGTTTTGAAGCTCTCGTCATATCGCTGTACTCGTATAATAGAGTACCATTGCATTGTCCAGATGACGTCATGTATTGTCACCTTAGGTAATTATTTAACGCACATTAAAGTAAATTAAAAAATATCTATATCGCTAAGATGACAAAACAAACGCACAGGTGTTTGAGTTTGAATTAATCAAGGTTATTTAAATTACATTTTGTTACGCTAATTAATTCTTCGCGATTATGTTGCGTGTGAAAATTGTCCAAATTCAGTTATAGCAAACAATAGCTACCTACTTAATCAAAAAATGCATAAAATTAAAGTAAAAAAATTGTTTTGTCATAAAATTTTCCTTCATTAAACTCACACTTGGCCAGCGTGGTGGATGGCCAAGTGCGATTTGGCAGTGTGGCCTGATCCCTTACGGGAGGCACGTTTCCCAGCAGTAGTAACATGATGATAATGATGAATTCAGAATACTACCCTCCATATACTATTAATGAAATATTATGTGTCACTACATTTTATAAAACAAAGTCGCTTTCCGTCGTCTGTGTGTCTGTATGCTTCAATCTTAAAAATTACGCAGATTTTGATAGGATTTTTTTTAATTTATAGTGCTTTGCTTGAGGAAGTTTTAGTACCTATACAATTTGTTAAGTTTTCTACAAAGCGGGCGAAAAATAATTAACAAAAACAACATATTTGTTACAGGTATCCCAAAGAGCTTATGAAGGAACTAAGCTTAAACCCGGACAACTATTGGGTCGACATAACGATTCTCGTGGCTGAATTTGTTGCCCTTAGAATAATAGGTTATTTAACTTTAAGGCGGATGGTTAAAAAAGCGAATTAAGCTAAATAATTGGGTATCAGTTTATTTATATTTATGTAACACGAATAGATTTTTTTTAAATATAACGTGATCTACCTAAGAATACGAACGCCAATGACCTTTGTGTCAAAAAAATACAATTTAGCTACTTAGAAATCTTTTTGCAAATTAGTAACTGTTTATTTTATTTCGCCTGACTCTTACACCAACTTCGAATTTACAGTTTTTCTTGGTTGGATTGCGTATGCTGAATGCTCACACGCTGTCACATTAACTACAATGATAAACAGCTATCTTACCCCCGAATAACCCACTTATTTTATGATTTATAAAAAGTCATATAATCTGTATTTTATATTTCTTTGAAAAACAACCGTTGAGAATATATTTTAATACGTTTTCCTATTTAATTTGTATATATCATAAATAATAGATAGTGCTACATCTTATCCAAAACCTTAATAGGTAGATCATTGTCATATTGTTCAGTGATATGCATTTAATACACCTTCTTTGAGACAGTTCTTACCAATGGTTGTATATGGGTTAAATTTTAAAGCAAAATCAAACCAATGTATAATATATATGTATAGCTACTTAATCAATATTATGTCATAAAATATATATTGTTTATTATATGCACGTTCAAAACAGCTGATAGTACAATGTCTGATAGGGTAAAAGTCGTGATTTATTTACTTTGTAACATATATAGCTTACATTATTATGGCACTATCCTTAATATATTTTAGAACAAAATCTAAGTCATCCATCCAGTTTATACTATGACCTATGTTTAAATTAATTGAATCATTTTTCCTAATAACAATCATTTTAAAAGCATGTCTTGCCGTCTAATAACCGATTATTATTAATAAAAGAAATATGTATAGGAGCACTTGCTTCAAAAGAAAAAAAAATCCTCATCTTACACTAGTTGAGAATACATACGTTTAAATTGATTAAGACCTCATTTTAAAACATGCTTGATTTCAAATTTAAATAGTTATCTATAGAATAGACAATAATGATTATTTTTTATTCAACCAAATTCAAATTAAACATATTACTGCTTTATTGCAATATTAAGGTCATTCATGACGTGCATTTGCTTAATTTAAGAAAAACTTCTGAATATTTATTATTTGACTGTTTATAAATTTATAATAATGTATGTATGATAGAGGATTTTTTTGTACTGTTTAATAATAATTAGAGGTGTGGATCATTATTCATTAATATTCTGCCATTATTCATAGTCTATGTTAGTAATATTATTATGTTGTTTATGGTTTAGCAGAAACAATTGCATTTATTTATAACTATTGTCTTCATAAAATAACTATTACACATGAATGGTTACCTTTATAAAATTGTATATGTATACCAATTACAAATATTTTTTATCATTGTATCTGTGGCGAAATATCATCTTTTGCCATAACAGAAAAAAAAATATCATCTTATAGAAAATTCGCAATGTGAAGAATATTGTAATTTGTAATGTGTTTAGAAATAAATTAACTGTGATTTGATAGGTACTTATATTTTAATAATTAATAAGAATGTACCTATTTAATATAAATACGTCTCTCTTGTTGTGTATGTGTTGGTGATATTGTTGTGCCGTTTGTGAAAGAATGTGATATTTTATTGGTATTTAAAGAAACTATTAATAAATAATTTTGTCTTAAAGCTGGCTTTTTATTTATTGTTGATTAATCAAAATTCAAAATATCCAAAGGGTTAATTTCCAATTAGTGCCTGCTGGACTTTGCTGGCACTACTAAAGTTTTTACATACTTACATAAGTACCATTTTTTAAAGCTGTGTTCAGTGTTTATCTAACTTAATTTTACAAATATTTTGGGATTTATCTTCCCTTACCTTTTTATATTAGGAGACTTATATAGCAGCAGATGTAAAAGATTAATACATTCTGCCAATAAAACTGGCTGCATAAAAATATAACCACTGTACCGAGGAGGCGGTCAAAAAAAAAATATAATAAGATACTTATAAATTTTTAAGCAAAATATACCTAATATGATGCATCATGCATCTTAGATATCTAATATGTAGGTACCTACTATTTTATAGACATTATACAGTAAGTACCAATGAAAGATAATGCTTTAACTTATTAAAAAGCCCTAAAGCAATGTCATTTTTGATACATAAAATTCAATTAATAAAATATGGACTCACATTAAAACTGGGTGCTTCAGGACATCCCTCCAGTCTCCAGTGACCAAAGACCTCTTCTTAGAGAGTAGTATATTCTTTGCCAAAGACCAAATTCAAAATTGTTATTAAAAATAATTTCAAAATTCTAATTTGAAATTTGTGCGTGAATGTGGTAAGCAAAAGTATTCAAAATCTTTGGCGGTAGTCGGCAAAGTCGGTAAGTACCTATTTAATAATTAAATATAGCAATGCGAAACGCGCGTAAACATTTTAAAAGTTAAATGTCAATTGTCAACTGTCAAGTGTCAAGTAATTCGATAGTTCGATCTTGGTTCGATACGTAGACAGACGGTTCGATACCTCGTAAAAAATAAAAACACGCCAATTTTTATTGAATGTACAAGCCACAAGCAAATACAAACATGCATTTTCGAATTGGCTGCCTAAGAGCGAGCGCGCATGAGCAACTTTGTCTCCGCAACTATTTTGTCTCTCCCATCAATTTGTATGGGGAGTTGCGTCGCTACGTGCGCGCACTTTCATACTAGCCCATGGGCTACTTTCATCTTCACCCATGGGTGAAGAGACAAAATAGTTGCGGAGACAAAGTTGCTCGTGCGCGCTCGCTCTAATATCTAAAAATGGTGAAATGTTTGTCTATGACCTATGTTATTAAATTTCTTATTAATATAAAGTCCCCGTTTTCCAATTACAGCACTAGAGCGCATTATGCGGCATAATGCTTAACGTTGAATGTTCCAACTACAGCAACGCTTCGCACAATCGAGCACTAGAAAAAGTAATGCGCGTGAATTGATGCGTGCAATCGATTTATCGTTAGTAATTATTAATTGTTGGAAAAAAATTTAAGGCTTTCGTTTCATTGTAGTTTTTTCGAAATAATCAAAGTTAATTCAAATTGTGTTAAAAAAATAAATATAAGTATGGATGAAGGTACGAACATTGAAAAAAATGTTAATGAAAAAATCAAAATCCAAATTACTTAAAATAACCGTAAATATTTTTCAACCAATTATTATGTATATCACTTTTTTTACACATTAATGAGGTTATTGCTAACTCTATGAATATTTTTTTTTCAACACTGAACTTGGCGCAACCTGCCGGTGCGTTTCACGTTCCAATTAAGCATCAGCATAATTCAGCATTGTGCGGCACTGAGTCGCATTATGCTCTGTAATTGGAAAACGGGGAGTATTTACTTAGATTGTGCCAAAACCTCTCCAGGGTGTTCTATATACGGTCACTTATTTTGAACACATTTTTCTGTTTATTGCAGCAACAGAAAACGTTCTTTGGCGTACTTTGTGACCTTAGAGTGATTTACACTTAGGACTGTCTGCTGAAGCTAAAGAAGCTAATATATGTTTAACTGTTGTGTTCGTTATTCGCATCGCATCATCACACATGTGTATTGGCTTGCCTGTTGGCTAGACTCACCAAATTTGGCACCAGCAAAATTTTTTTTAGTTTTAAGTTTTTATTATAGCCATACCGATAGTTCATGATTTGTTCTTAATTGTTTGCTATAAATAATTGTTTCTTCGTTAATTATTATTTATTAACATTAAATAAAATAAAAATAAATTACTGTTTGGTTAGCCCCTCTATTCAAAATTATTAATATTTTTTTTTGCTATAATATTAGAAGAATATTAGTTTATGAACATTTATTATCGTTTGTTCTTCAATAAATAACGTTTGTTCGAACATGTAATTGCTATTTTATTGTTTAATTTGCAATAATTTTTAATTATTTGTTAATAATTGTTGGCTAACTCTGCTGTCAGATTGAAATTTGAAATTTAAGTTTGAGAATTGAGTCGAAATGTCGAATGTCAATAGTGACACCACAGTGACACTTGTTGACAAGAAATGGCCGGACGCTTACAATAATTCAGCGCGATCCGCTGTTATTGAAATTAACAGTGATAATCTACAGCCAAAAATGCTCATATCTACCGGATTTTAAATGAAACCAATAAAATATCTGAATTATTGATTACTCGCCATATGTTCACGGTTTCGAAACTTGAGTAACAAATAAATCAATAAAGTGCAAAGTGAATTTCGTTTTTAGCACCATGTAAGTTTAATAATTGAGCTTTTATTATTTCAAATTCAACGTCATATTAAAATTGTTAATAAAATTTATTTAATTTATAGGTACAAAATAATTATCGTAAGTTTAGTTTTAATGGGAACAGTTGATCTCAGTGAAGTGGGTTACTATGAAATATTGGGGGTATCTAAACAGGCCTCAACTCAAGAGATAAGGCAAGCATACAAAAAGTTAGCTATTAAACTACATCCTGATAAAAATTCTGTAAGTGAATCATTATCTCTCTACGCTTCTATAATTTTTTATGATTTTGTCTAGGAAAATACCTGCATTTTTTTTTATTTCCAAAAATAATGTAGTATATTTAATAAATGTAAACAATTTAGCTTATTTAATTTATTTTTATTATGCATAAAATATAAATAGTATAACTTTTCATTGTTTGTCCAATATTATCCTATAAGTATATTAAAAATTTCATATAACTAGTTATTATTTATACAATTTATTAACTTTAGCAGTGTTGAAATAGGTTGAACTTTAAATTGAAAGTTGCAAATAGACTGTGTTGTAATTTGTGTGGGAGTAGGTGTAGGTGTTGATATGTTACTGATTACACTATGCCACTTCTAGCTAATGGCCAGTAAATTAAAGAGAATAACTAAATTATTAATATATAAAATATATTTTTTACATAGAACATTGTCACATATAAATAATTATCTTAATCCATCAGGCCCCGGAATCACAGACACAATAGAAAATCTATTGTGTCGTGGTCGGTTCTGGCCTCTCGGTGGTTGAGAGGTTAAATTGAGATTTTAACTTAATTATTGTGATTACTTCATTTTAAATGGAGAAAATCCTGAGCTTTTATGAAAGAGCATCAAATAATCAAGAACATTCAATTCAATATTGAAGCAAATTTATTTTTATAATAGCTAGGTTCATATCCATATCCAATGGAAATTGGTAAAGGTAAACTCCTGTAGTTCCAGTTCCCATGTGATTTAAGGCACAATACCTTTTCTATGCCCTTTCTCAAGACTATTAAAGCTAGTATTACTTTTTTTCTATTGATTTAATTTCCTGAGAATATATATTTTCATGTAAAACTAAAAGAAAATGACTTGGTTATTACAAAGCATTTCAACTTTTATAAATTCTCAGAATGAAGATGAACAAGAGAGGTTCTTAAAAATAACAGAGGCCTATGAAACTCTGAAGGATCCAGAGAAGAGACAAAACTATGATAAATATGGATCGCACCAGGCATACACTAGGAAGTATGATTATAATTCACAATCTGAATACAACAATTTGTTTATGAAGGGACTGTATCATAAGGACCCCCATGTGGAGACTCTTACACCAGTTACATATAGTAAGTCCCAACTTTTTATTCTTTTTTTCTGAACTCTGTATACAATAAAGAATAAATATAAATAAGTAGTTTTTTTTACATACAAATTTTGAAAAAGTTAGCTTTTTAGTAGAAGGATTTTACATTTTTTAGATATTTTGTTGTACTATTACAATATTGAGATCATAAATCATTTAATGTTACATATACGTAATAAGACTAACATATTCCAAAATATCCAAGCTGATAATCAGGTACTTTTTTAAACACAAATTTAAATACATATCTTGAAAAGCGTAAGATTTAGCATAGGATGTTTATTAATAGAATCAGTCAGAAACCATGAAAACTACACAGGAATAGGTTGACTAAACCTGTAATTCCATTATGTAGACCATAATAAAAAACTAGACAATTTTTTATTTACAGAGAGTTTCTTTACCGATGATCCGCTTTTCATTAATTTTTACTCACCATTCTGCCCGCCATGTCAAAATTTGGCAGACCACTGGAAGAAATTTGCTGAAGTTTATAACGGAATTGTAAGTATGTTAAATTAATTATTTAGTTAACATATTGCTTTTATGCAAAAAAAATCTGATACTATAATTTCTAATGTAATATTATGAATTAGTAATATGCCCTATGCCTTATTTTTTATTTTTATTTTTGAAGCTGATAATACTTAAAATAATCTGTAAGTAATAATTCTTAAACTAGAAACAAAAATTTCTGTCAATCCAAATTGGTAAATATTGATCTAGTTACATCATTTATTAAATATTTTTACCAGGTAAAAGTTGGTGCGGTGAATTGTAAATACTACAACTCGTTTTGCTATCACTCAATGAGGATAGGTAATTATCCATCGTTGTATTTTTATCCTAATGTAAGTATTGGTAATATGAATATCGATGTTATATATGTTGTGGTATTTTATTAGTAAATGGTTTATGGTTGATGTTTATTTTATTTTTTACCTGTACAATGTATAATCAAATTTTTTTTAAGTGACCTGCTTTGTGTCATATTTTTGTTGTGACTGAATGTTAGAAGTAGATCGCTATATTATGTCTTAGATCTTTTTTTTTTGTTATTGTTATCTCTATTATGTTTTGAACTGGAATGTTGTGTTATTTTTTAAATTATTGATGTTAAAACCAACCAAGTAACATGTATCTATTTATGATTTTCATGATAAATGCCAACTCCCTTGTATAGATAAATAATCTGTTGATAGTTTTTATTATATTTCATTTAATATTTATAAAAACCGGCCAAGTGCGAGTCGGGCTCGCGCACAAAGGGTTCCGTAGCAGCAAATATAATAAATTACAGTTAAATCAACCTATCTCAAAAACTATAAGAGATACTTTGATCAAACCAAAAATCGTTGAAAGAGTTAATTAGCATGCATCACCTCTATTTTTTTTAGAATTTTATACCCCGTAGTTATAAAAATAGAGGGGGGGGGACATACTTTTTACGACTTTGAGAGCTGATATCTCAAAAACCGTTCACTTTAAGAAAAATGTTTTTTAGAAAACTTTATATCATTTTAAAAGACCTTTCCATTGATACCCCACACGGGTATGTACATCGAAAAAAAAAATTTCATCCCTCAGTTACATGTATGGGGGGCCCCACCCCCAATTCTTTTTTTTACTATTTAGTGTCATATTTTTGTAGCGGTTCATACAACACATATTCCCATCAAATTTCATCACTGTAGTACTTATAGTTTCCGAGTAAATCGGCTGTGACAGACGGACAGACGGACAGACGGACAGACGGACATGACGAAACTATAAGGGTTCCGTTTTTGCCATTTTGGCTACGGAACCCTAAAAAATATGAACTACGACTGTAGAAATAGTGAATACTATACAAAAATCGTTAAAATAATGATAATAACAGTTTTTTAATTAATTAATGTTCTTACAGGGCAAAGACCGAAGCTTCGTAGTTTATAATGGCGCACATACATTTGATGATCTGGAAAAGTTCGTAATGAACTATCTGAAGAATAAAATCTCACTAACAACTGCACCATTTATTCGAGACACGGAAACACCCGTTGCGTATGTTCTCGATACTGATATAGATGAAAGAATACTCGTGCGAATCGCTTTTAGATTGGTGAGTTTTTTTTGTAAAAAAAAAAAAATACAAAAAATAATAACTTGTGTAGGTATAATGTTGTATTTTTGAGAAATTTGCTTAAGTTTTCATCAAATTTTTGTTACGTGACCAATATTTTTCCACTATGTCGGTCTTGAATACACATGTATCTGTCCAAAATGCTGTTTTTTCCCCTCTATCTCAAAAAATAATACAAATAGACATTTACTTTTTTTTCAAATTCATGTTTATAGGGATCAAAATATAAGTGCTTTAGGGCCGATTTTTCAATGCCCAGATAAACAGCTAGATAGACTTTATTCTTCAGTTAACAAAATATTCAATTTTTCAACAGACGAATAGGACGTATCTATCAAATAACTACGTTATTTGAGGAATAAATCTATTTGCCGCTCCAACGGCCAGATAGCGCGCTATTCGACGGTTAGGCGTTTGAGTTGACAACTGACGCGTCAAATTTGGGATATTTTCGTATGTCATAACATAGAGCGTAGAATTATTAACAATTAAACCTCTTTCTATTTAATTATTATCAATTAAAATCATATTGAAATTGATGTTTTTGATAGTACTGATGACCATGCCATTGAAAATTTGCCGAACGCTGCCTTTAAGTATGTCGTTTCCATCGTAAAATATATAAATTGAAACACAAATTTAACCAAACTCTTTACTCGAATCAAAACAACAATCAACAATCATAGAAGACAAGAGCAATACAAGACGTGAGTCATAATGACGGTTGTTGACAAATTGCAAGAGTTGACTCTATCCCGCTCTAACCTGACTAATTTAATATGTTTGTTTCGCCATTCCGAGAGCAGAGCTGCCAATATGGAAATATTTGGTCAGATAGTTGTTCATCAAATAAATCACGATTGAAAAATAGGCGAGCCGTTATGAGTTAGATAAATAATTGAATAAATCTATTCGAGGGGTAGTTATTAGACTGTTTATCTCGGGATTGAAAAATCGGCCCTTAAATATTTAGAAATTTTATTTCATTTAGTAGACCATTGTTTTATATATATACAATTGAAATCGTCATACTTTTATATATTTCTTTCACAGTATTATATGGCGAGTGTGGTTTTAATAGAAGATGAAATGCGCAAAATGCTTTCCAAAGATCTAGGAGCTACAATAGTTCTCAAGTATGGAAATAGAACTGTTTTGTTGAATAGCACTGAAGAAAAGGATATTTTGAAGAGAGTTGTGGAAGCACTGCCAAAGATTGAACAAATTGGCTTGAAAAAGATGCAGGTATGTACTGTCTTAGTAATGATAAAAATGTTGAAAACATTTAATAATCATTGTGATGAGTATGAAACTATAACCAACTGACTATGTGTATAAGAATTATTGAATAGTAGCTGTGCCGCGCGGTTTCACCCGCATTGTTCCGCTCCTGTTGGTCTTAACGTAATGATATATAGCCTATAGCCTTCCTCGATAAATGGACTATCTAACACCGAAAAAATTTTTCTAATCGGTCCAGTAGTTACTGAGATTAGCGCGTTCAAACAATCAAACCCTTCAGCTTTATGATATAAGTATAGATTTTTACTCCTATACAATATTGTAATATATCTCATAATATGTGGGTAGATATAGACAATAATTATTAAATCAGAAACAACTTGCATTTATGATTCTGAGTACATACTTCACTACATAGTATAAAACAAAGTCGATTTCCCTGTCCCTATGTCCCTATGTCCTTATGTCCCTATGTCCCTTTGTACGCTTAAATCTTTGAAACTACGCAACGGATTTTGATGCGGTTTTTTTTAAAAGATAGAGTGATTCAAGAGGAAGGTTTATATGTATAATAACATCCATTAAATAGTGGAGAAGTACTGTTATTTTTGAGGTTTCTAAAGTGATGTCGTAAAAAATTACATTTTTTCCGCTTACATTGCAAACGCAGGCTGAACCCTACGAGTTTTATCAAAATAATGTACTAAGTATTATACACATTGAAAAGGTCTATAGAAAAGTCCGCGATGGTATATGTCTATCTCTTATGGATAACCCACAATAACATTTTTTTGTCATTTACTTTTTACGAAAAATAATGGCTAATTTTCGATGCGATTTTAACCAATACAGCAGTAATCCTTAACCAATTAAATACCTTGAATACATTGTTCGTTTAATATAGATCTATATGGCCCTTTACACCGTATGATTTAAGTGAATATTTTCGAAGATATTACAGATTTAAAAATTGCGGGACGTAGCGTTTGCGGCGGTACCGGCCGGCCGCCAGGCTATCTATACGAAGTCGGAGCGGGCCGCTATGTTTTTATATACAACGTTCACAGTTTTTCTGTAGTGTATATTTTAGTATCAGCATTGCACCCGTGCGAAGCCGGGGCGGGTCGCTAGTAAATAATATACTTAAGTGAAGCATACTGCATAATTTCCTAAATAAAAACCTGTAAGAATGTTTATTCAATAATGGACCTTATTTACAGGAGATTAGAGGTCAACTACGTAACGGAGGTAGTACTCCCTGGGTCCTCTACTTCTCTACCAAAGGAGATGATAAGCTTCCAGTATATCATTTGAAGTCCGTTGTGAAAAATATGAAATTTGGTATGTTACTTGTTTTAAAAAAGTACTTAGTTTTTTTTATTTAAAAAAAAATAAGTAAAAGATTTAAAATTATCTAGTATCCAATAGCAATATATTTTGTTTTATACTATCTTTGAATTTTAAAATTAGTTTTTTTATGAGTTTAATTAATCAGAGATATCCACATTCAAAAGCAAACAAATTATGGCCCTTTAGTTAGAATCTAAAGATTACGGATAGTAGCCCAAATAAATACAAACACAAGCCCCAATTACATAAAATACAATGCTATGAATTTCCCGTACCTACTGTATTTCAAAAGCAAACGAATTATGGCCCTTTAGTTAGAATCTAAGATTACGAATAGTAGCGCAAATAAATACAAACACAAGCCCCAATTACATAAAATACAATGCGATGAATTTCTTACTTATTTTCCCGTACTGTATTTCAACAAAGCACTGTTTAATGTCGGCTACTTTAAATTTTACAGGGGAAATAAACTGCGATAAACTGGGAGAACTGTGTCATTCCCTGCAAATTAACAAGGCTCCATCGTGGGGTATACTCAAACCGGGTGGTGGTTACCAGAGATTGTTCTCGGAGCCCACAAGAGAGTTATTGGAGAAATCTGTTGATGCGTATAATTTGCATACGCTTTCGGCTTCGGATTTTAAGAAGATTCTTGATGAAGGTAAGGAAACATCTAATTAAAGGATTAGTTTATCGTGTAGAATTGTACTCTATCAAGTGTTTATAGGTTTATTTAATCTACCACTTGCTTTTAATGTGGAATATTTTTAAGTGTTCTCAAAAAATGTATTGAAAAATCATGATTTAATTTGAACTGTCTTTTTCTAAAGTTGTAATTTTTATAGTATATCTACTGTTGTTAAATTGCAAAACCAAAAAGGGTACAATTTTGAATTAAATCTGCCGCAGGGATCTCGCCCTGATGAAGGAGTACCAGATTATTGTGTGTATGAGCATTGCTCTTTTAAGTTTATCGTATTATTATTTTCAAATGTACATTAATCTAAAATAAATAATATTCTATTTCCCCATAGACGCATCGACTTGGGTGCTAATAGTAGCCCCATACAAAGTGACGTGGCAGCACATGCTCGATCCGTTTGTAGAAGCTGCACTAGAGTTTAGAGAAGCTGGTGTCAGTGTAAGTAATTATTTGTATCGTGAAGTATTTCTATATAATATAGTTTTTTGTCAATTTAAATACTTAACGGACTCGAAGGATCAAAAATTATATAAGCTTTTAATACTACTATCTGATTATTTATTAATAAAATATTTGATACAATAATATAAAGTGTGCCAGATATAAAAAAGTGTGCCACTCTTATTGAACCAAATAGTTATTCTTCTTCATGTGTTTCTACAGTAAACTTGAAAAAATTTTGAAGAATAAAAATCGATCACCAGGCGTGACTAGCAGCCGCGTCTTTCGATGTTTTTCTATTGAAAAAAAAAAACTCATTTATAAAGGGAAACTAAATGTTGAAGTGAAGCTTTTTGACGTGACAACGTCTTATAATTCGATAGAGCCGGTTGCACGCACGAAAAAACATGACTCATGCGGCGTTACCTCGCTCTGAGGCGTTCCATGTAAGGCTTGAAGTGCAAGCGAGAGCGCGGAACGAGCGACAAAGAAGCACAATCGGACGTTGTCACGTTCAACTATCGTCAGTAAACCGACTTTACAGACAACCAATTTTTTTCTTAAATAATTTCTAGAAATTTAAAATATTCTATTTTAGTTCGGTATAATGATATGCACGGTACACACGGACGACTATTGTCGCAAAGTATCCGGCAATACCGCTCTGATTGCGGTACAAGAGAGGGGCAAATTGCACAAATTCAGAGGAGAATCGGATAAGGAAAGCATTATTGAATTTGTCGATCTTATCAAGGATATTGATAGTGAGTATGGTTATTTGTATGTGCAAAGTTACTGTGTTTATGGGTTGTAATTAGTTTTATGTGACTAAAAGCCTTGATTTTAACGGGATTTTTACTTCAAAGCAGAGATAAAGTACGGTTAATCATTTAAGAATTTTTAACCTGAACCCTTGTAGGTATATAAAATATGTGCTTTTTTTACAATTATATTGCCTGCCTTTATTAAAACAACGATGGTCGTGGTAAACATCGAAATTAGTACTGATCATAATATTTTGTTTTGTCTGTTTTAAACAATACAAAATTGTTGAAGTGAAACTTCTTTATCGGGGTGGGAAAAAAATTTTGTGTAACATTTTTTCGTTACGCGTGAAATTTTTCCGTTACGCGCTATCTTTTTCTTATCCCTACCACGCGTGATTCGACGTATTTCTGTAAAGTTGCATTTTGTAAATTATTTTTTGAAAAATAAGGTCATAAAGAAGTTTCACTTCTTACGTGTGTACACTAGTACACGCACACATTTTTTTTACATTATTAGATTCGATTCAAACGTTCTAGAACATTCCAGATTTCGGTTTAACAGAAGAACAAGTGTTAGAAATAAGTGATGTATGGAGCAGAGAGCATTCGTGGCTAGTTGCGTTCTTGCCGAGTCATTGTACTGAAGTTTGTGATAAACTGCTGCACGAAATGAGAATCGCTTCGAAACGGGTAATTTGGACCTTATTGCTATAATAATAAAGTTGATTTTGCATTTCATTTTCTATTTGACGACGACGACGATTGACTGACGACGCGGTTGGCGCAGTGGTAAAGTAACTACCTACTGAGCCGACGGTCCCGGGTTCGATCCCCGGTCAGGGCAAATATTTGTGTGATGAACTCAATTATTTGTTCTTGGGTCTGGGTGTTATTATCTATATATATGTATTTATTTAATATTATATTTATCGTCGCCTAGTACTCACAACACAAGCCTTAATTGAGCTTACTGTGGGACTAGGTCGATTTGTGTAATAATGTCCTATAATATTTATTTATTTATTATTTATTTATTTTTAACCTACATACTATTTTTGTGTTGTCTTCTCCTATACATCCTAGTTATCAATGTTCAATTGTTTTCCACATAGTTATAATCTAAATCCATACTAATATTATAAATGCGAAAGTAACTCTGTCTGTCTGTCTGTTACTCAATCACGCCTTAACTATTGAACCAATTTGCATGAAATTCGGTATAGAGATATTTTGATACCCGAGAAAGGACATAGGATAGGTTTTATCCCGGAAATCCTAGGGGAACAGGTTTTTCTTTGAAAACGCGAAGCCGCGGGCGGAAAGCTAGTTAATAGTAGGTATTTTCTAGGTAAACATGAGGCAGCAGCCAAGTGTTCTACTATACACAAATTGTGAAATAAAATATAACGAAAACATAACGACAGCAATTTATCTATAAATTTTAAATATATAATATTAAATAATTATATTTCTAAAATATTAAATTATTATATTCTAGCTTCGACCGCTGAAGTTCGTCCGTGTGGGTGCTCTTTGGTGCAAACCGGAACAAACCGGTTTCTGCCAGAACATTCGATCGCCAACACTACGACTGTATCCTTTAACTTCGGGACGGCATTTTACGTGAGTACCTACTACATTATCTAAACATCTAAAATATAAGAATTGACTTATTATGGCAATATTTAAAAATTGAGTTAAAAGTATGAAAGTGCAGATAGATAAGATAGATACTTTAGATAAAAAATGTATACGAATATATTGTGTATGTATGTAAAATTATGTATACAAAAAAAATGTGTGCGTGTACTAAGTGTACACACGTAAGAAGTGAAACTTCTTTATGACCTTATTTTTCAAAAAATAATTTACTACATATATGCAACTTCACATAAATACGTCGAATCACACGTGGTAGGGATAAGAAAAAGATGGCGCGTAACGGAAAAAATGTTACACTAAATTTTTTTTCAACCCCGATAAAGAAGTTTCACTTCAAAAAATATTTCAATCAAGTGCGTATGTGGATAACACCTATGTGGATTTCCGACTTTCATAGCATGTATTAGCAAAACAGCTAGATAGACACCCATGTACCTACTTACATATTTTATTTGACTTTCATGTTCTAAGCTTACTAAGCTTACTATGAAACCCGTTAAACAAAAAATAATTGTTTTAATAAAATTTAATTCTGTTTTATTCCAGTGTATCCCTGCAGCAGTTATCTAAAGCACCTTACATATTGGAGTGGGCGCTCAATCATCTTGATGACTCCATTGTTAAATTAAACACGCAAACCTTTGACTATAGAGTAACTGGGTAAGGACTTTTAAATTTGATACGCTATTTAAAAATATTAAATTAGGTCAATAATAGACAATGTTTTGGGTGTAATAAGTGATTATGAAGTTTACTTTGAATTACCATATTTGAGATTATTCGAGTTATTCATATATTTTTTTTATATTCTTTGTTTTATTTATTTTACGCGATTACATATAACCATTTGTAATAAAATGCACTTTTTCAGCGACGAAAAGCCATGGATTGTATACTTCCATTCACCAAGGTGCTATAGATGTTACGAATTATATCCTGACTTTGCGATCATCGCTCATGTAAGTTATTTAAATTAATGATTTATAATATCAAATCTTAAAACGAACAAACTGAAAAAATTAAACTTAAAGTAACGATGACCTTTGACTATACACTAGGTGCTTTAAATAGCTCAAGAAATGAATCTAGGACTTAGTTCTTGCCTATAATACTAAAAGTTTTCTTTTCATGTTATATTTCTAAGTCAGTACAATGTTTAGCAATAAACTAAGTGTCTTTACCGCTAGAATATTTAAGAATTATCATCCAAGAAGCTTATATCTAATACACTGGAGATTGCACTATGACCAATTAACTTGTAACAAGAAAATATGACGTTGAATGACGCCTGTATGTTTTTTTATCCCTTTCACACCTAACTTGGCATAAAAAAACATACAGGCGTCATTCAACGTCATATTTTCTTGTTACAAGTTAATTGGTCATAGTGCAATCTCCAGTGTGTTAGACATAAGCTTCTTGTAATCATCATACAAATGTATAACGTTATGTATTTTTCCAGCATCTCAGCAACGTGGTAAACTTCGGCAAAGTGAATTGCCTGACAGACAGACAGATCTGCCAACAAGAATATATCAATAGTTATCCCTCCATGCGGATATATTTGAATAAAAACGAACGTCAACCATACAAGGCTGTAGTCAATCTACCAGTTAGCGAATATTCACAACTCCTATCCGATCTCAAACCACATTTGTCAGATTATAACGACGATCTCTTAGCCAAATTCGAAAGTATTAGCGTTAAAAGCCCGTATTTCCGCGATGAATTGTAAACACTAAAACATTCCTATTACGAAACGGTAGTTTTTCAATTATTTATCCGTTAATAATAAGTCTGTAGTGATTTTATAGGTCCGCCATGTTGGATTTAGAATGCCGTATTATAATCTGTAGAATCTCGACTATTTCTGAATACTTGTACATTTTATTATCTATTTCTTTACACTTTTTTTAGAAATTAGTCTGTTTTGTATGTTATTGAGTGTTGGAAGGTAAATGCGATTTGTATGGGACCATGTTGAAATTTGGCCTATTGAATTCAAAATTCGAGTTTTGGCGGCAAATAACGATAGGTAGAATGGAATTGAAATTTGAAGAGATGGAAATATGCGTGAAAAATATTGTGTAGATCTTATATCGGAAATCTTAAACCATTTAAACACGATGGTTGATTGGTGAAGAAAAATATGGTAATAATTTTAGAGCCATGCATTTATGAAATTTGTGTTACGATTACGTATAATTTTTAATGATACGTAGTTCATTGCAATATTTATGTTATTTACTTATAAAATAAAATTTATTTAAAGTTGACTATGCCATGTGCAGGCATTTAGTACAATTTTTAATGTGATAAGTACTTTGTATGTGAAGGTATGGAATCCTTTCAGTCTTGATTACATTTAATTAACCCATAAATTTAACAGATAATTTTTATTTGATTTAGATAATTTACATATTTTATTCAAAACTGAACATAACATAATTAAGGCAGCTTAAACTAAGGACAATTACATTTTATTACATTTCATGCTATATTAACAACTTGTCAATTTTGATAAATTAAAACAAAGTTAACAGTAAACTTTGTTGATAGTTCAGTTATTTTTAAAATACTCCTAGTCTATTTGATCTAAAATAAATGATAATAATGTACCTACTTAGTCTTATAACTTTTATACTCATCTGAATGTTAGTTACTAATATGTAATCAATATTATCAATAGTTCGAATATTATTATAATGTTTTAATCTGCTAGCGATGCGGACACATCATCGATAAAAATTTTGTGGTAATTTTAAATGAACAATTTTAATTCGTTTTTTATACTACTTCGCAACTAGTTTTGTTTAGTACATTCGCTATGTCGCAAGTCAATCGATTTTATAATATAAATACATCACAACTTAACTATTTATATGAAAACATAGTTCAGTTTTCCTGTAATTGATTTCCAATAATTTCATATTCTTTAAGTATTTGCTCTGGTTAAATATTAATCAGTATTAATGTTTATGAAATGAATCAGTCTACTACACATTGTATGTATGTATACTATGTAATAGTTTGATATGTGACCATACAATACAAAATAAATGTTTCGATTGAAATAAAACTCAATAATATTGTATATTCGTTTTATTTTCCCATACATAATAGCACAAACATTTCAGACTTATTCAGTCAATTAGTGGATGACTGGCATTTTAACAGATAACATCTGAAAGAGAAATGTTAAAAAAGTTATACATATTTTTTTTAAGTTACAGATAATCACAAAACTATGCAAATGGTAATAAATACCAGAGAGATTTGTAGAAAATTCAAATACAAATTTACAATAAACACAAATTAATTAAAATATATTCATATGTAAACAACATCATCAGAAAAAACAAGTAATTTGCAAGTAATATTACCCAAAAACAACACCATTTCATTTTTGCTATCTCATATTTTACACTATCGCCAATTTAGATTCATATGTCATAAAAATACTATAAAACATCTGAGTAATTCATTCTATTACGAAACAATACTTACATCATAATTCCTATTCAACTGAGCATCAATGACGTCCTGATCTACACTGCACGGTAGAAAGAAATCCACAGGCTCATATAGACCTTTTGAATCCAACACAATTCTGTCTTCGCCCACTTCTAAGTTGAGATCTTGTATGTTTACCTAAAAAAGAACATATTTAGTAACTAATTGATGTAGCCATTTTTCTAAGAAAAGTAATATTTAAAAGTAAGACAAAAAGCATTCTATGCCATGACATCTTTTAAGAACCCGGCGGAGGCCGCTCGCAACTGCAATTCGAAACGAAGTCAAAATACGCTCGAATATTGTTGTCTCTGTTGCACAATTCCCGCCGGCCCCACGCTTGATGCGACAGCACGACGACCGATGAAAATTTGTGATTAATTTGAATGTGTGCCGTAATACCAAAAATGATGAATGAAAACTCGATGCTTTTCCAATTTTTTATGCATATTGTGTAACTTAACAATATAAGCCATGTTTCGAATTACATTATATTAAGAACTAGCGACCCGCCCCGGCTTCGCACGGGTGCAATGCTGATACTAAATACACTACAGAAAAATTGTGAACGTTGTATAGGTATAAAAATTAAAAATATAGCGGCCCGCTCCGGCATCGCACGGGTATAAAATACATAGCCGGGCGGCCGCAAACGCTACGTCCTGCAATATTGCCGTTTTTAATACAGAATTGATGAGTAGAAAACATATCATTTATACTTTAAAAATACAAATTGTTTACAATTCGTTGTATTTAAGTATTTTGCAATAAAAATCATTTGGGAACCTAGATAAATACTGTCTTATTCCGAATAACAGCACAATAAAGTGGAAATATGCTCAAACTGAAAATGATTTTGGTATTACGTTTGTATGGAAAAATTGTCGTCCGCCGGCCCCTTAAGAATCTAACTATTGAGAATTCACGTATTATATAAAAAAATAAAAAGGTGTGTATACCTAGTTATATATGTGGTAACAAAGCCTATTTTCTTTCAGAATCCTTAACTGAAACTTACAGAAATTAAAAAATGTAATATCAATAATATTTGAATACAGACCGATTCTGGTATCTTAAATTCAGCCAGCAAATACTCAATCTCTCCTGTAGGTGGTTCCCTCCTCAACCTGTAAACTATTTCCTTCTTAGCAGGGGTCTCCGCTTTTGGCACCGGTTTCTTAATTTCCTCAATCAGCGGCTTTACTTTCTCCTCACACTGCTTCACATCCCGTATTTGAATCCTATGAGATTGCAGTGTTCCTATAGACTTCCTGTGTTTCAGTACAGTATACTTTGACATGTCTGCCTCAAACTGGTATTTATCTTGCAAGCCTTCAAACACAACTGTCAAGAAAAATGTCTGGAAGAGATCATCTTTCTCTATTTTTGTGAAGAAATCAGGGTTTATGGCTACATCATAAACTGTTGCTGGAATGCCAGACTTGTCTGGTTCCATTCTGCCTTCTCCGATGCTCATTGGCACTCTGTAGCTGGAAGGGTCTTCAGAACTTAAGATCTGCATCAGCTCTTCGTTTGTGATGTCACGGGGACATGGTATGGCATCCGTTAAGCACACATTGACAAATAGTTTCTTGTTGTCCGGTTTTGTGAATGTTTTCACACAAAAACCTGAAAAGATAAATAATTAAGCATTATTTTTAGCATGAAAAATACCAAAACAAGAAATTGGTCTACCAAGATAATCAAGGCATACCTGGTGTTGGTTTAACTATTTTGTATGGTAAGGTGTCGGTATCCGCAAATAATTTCTTTAATTCTTCTTCCATTGGATTATCCTGTAATTATAAAAAGAAATATAATAAATGATGCCACTAATTGCCAATTCATTGAAATAACAATAATTTTAAGAAGGTTTAGGTATATTATTATTAATTATCTAAATACCTTCACAATACGCATGTTTTTCTCCATGATAGTTGGATCTACGTCTAGTGTTATTGATTTTTTAGTCATCTTGTTTATCTATTGTAACTATGGTGATAGATGTTAAACTTTACTATATACGTTTAAATAAAGAATACACTAATAATGAACTGGGTTATTATAGTAACGGTGTACTGTTTATGTTTTCAATGTATAATTACTAAATTTATATGAATTCAAAGAATAAACGATCACACACATTATTTATAACAGAAATCTGAAACAGCTGACTTGTCACTTGATACGAGCCTGACAGACACTGTCATACTGACCACCTGTCATTGATTTTTCGCGATCCACAGATTCGTATATATTGTATGTAATGTAATTGAATGCAACATGTAAAAAGTACTCTGTGGGCAGTGATTATACTTGTGATTATACTATTACTACATGATTACTACCATTACTACGTACGTAGTAATAATAGCTCAATGTCTGTGGGTCCACACTTATACCTGTGAGTAGAGCAAAAATGCTCTTTAGGAACCTCAGCAACATTAAAAAATAATGATAATATACTTACCTACAACAAAATAATAATAATAAAATACAACACATTATCACAAAATATATGCAATATATATTGGAAAGTCATTTTGCTTGAATTTTACGTTATTGGCCCTTGCGCAATGGCCATCGCCTGTAGGTATGTTTTTAATACCTACACGCGGAGATAGACAGGCTTGGTATTTCAAAAAATTGCACATTGCTCCCATTATACACACAGATGCATACCATTTTTGTAAATCATATACATGTACATAAAAATGAGATGTTGATTGATTGAAAGTTAAAAAATGAGATGTTTCAGTGATTCTTAAACGCATATGTCACAGTCATCCGTTTAGCTGTCAACCGTCGTGTTCTTCGACAATGGAATTAGGTCGAAAGAGTAGAGTAGTCACTGTCTAATTTTTTGGTCTGTTCAATAGTATTTTTACTCCTTACATATTATTATTACTTAGTTTGGCTCTTCTAAAATTAACCCGATTATGATATCCTACATTGATTATTAAACTACGTGTTTGATTCGTGATCAAAAGGTAAAAATTGTGTAAAGAATATAAATGGAATGGTTTGCCATATTTTGTGTATTTGAACTCATTTTAATTCTTATATATTTAATAATTTTTGTATGTTTCGAGAGATTATATAGTACACCGGATGTATATACAATTAAATCTTAAAAATTATGATGATTACAATATACATAGGTGTCTCGAAGTTGTCACCTGTATTTGCGTGAATGTAATGTGTACGCGTAACATTCTAATCAGAAGAAAAATAGAAAAAAATATATAACCTCTGTAAAGAACTTTCGCCTGGTTTTTGTGTCATTTTCATATTATTAATACTTGCTTTGGAAGAAAAATCGAGAACTATTTGTGAAACTGTTAGCCTAGTTCATGTTAACATAATTTTTCTCACCAATTATGATAATTATATGAAGCAGAGTAGAAGATTGATGTTTTTTGTTCATTTACAGGGAGTTTAAACTTATGGCAGAAAAATGGCTGATAAGCATAGTTTAAACTATGAGGTGAGGGAGTTAAAATTGGGATCAAGCTTCACAAACAACAAGGCATCCCAATATCACACAATCAAATGTAAGTACCTGTGTAAAATGCCTTTTGGCTTTTACATAACACTTCTTTTCAGTTCATACTTTTCCTTATTCTATACAATTTGTGTAAACCAAGTGGAAAAGAGGTGATATTGTAACATAAAAACGAGGATAGATATTGCATAAAAAGCTTGAATAAATTTAGTTATTTTTATAAAGTTACTGCATAATCATCGGCTTCTAAAAATGAATTCAGTTACAACATAAATGACTAAACATGTATAAATTAATAACTCATTTATGATTTACACTCATTAATATGGCCTATAAATAAATCATAAAATATCTTCATAATTTTGAATAAAATATCTCTTGTGTAACTGGCATCACCCTTTTTATGACCTAAAAATATGACCTACAAACCTAACCTCTATTTCTTTTCTCAATTTGTACAGAATAGAATTTAATATAACATCCTTGCATATTACTGGAATATAGATTTTGCAGAAATACAAAATCAAAACAAAAATAATGTAGTTAAACCCAGTAAAAATATCGTGAAAAGAACTATTGGAAAGACTGCAGCAAAATGTAAAAATGTTGCAAGCTCACAAATAGTCAAATAATGACAAAAATTTGTACTCTGTTCTTGTGTCTATAAATCTATAATATAATAAAATATGATACAGCACGAAAAATTAAAAAATATCACATAATTTAAAAAATAAAAATTGCAGATGACTTCAAACCAGCATCTGTGGATGTGAATAAGATGGCTACTGTGGATGTTGGGACCAACAATCAAGTGACTGTCACTGTGCCACATTTAGGTAAGTTTAAATAAAAAAGGTCCATCTTAATATTGATCATCAGCAAACTCTTATCTTAAGAGACCTTAAAAGTCTAAGTTTCTTTGGTAGCTCCAAATATGTGGTTTATTTCAGTGTGAATTACTTTTGCTACAAACTTGATACCTTGTAAATCGTAAAAAAAAGGAATTTACAATACTTACTTGGTATCGCTACGAAACAGAACATTTATACCATACTAGCTGTGTTCCTCTGTTGGTTGTAACGTGATGATATATAGCCTATAGCCTTCCTCGATAAATGGGCTATTTATCACCGAAATATTTTTTCAAATTGGACCAGAGATTAGTGTGTTCAAACAAACAAACTCTTCAGCTTTATAATATTAGTATAGATACCTACTTTCTTTGTACACAAAATGGAATATGATTATATGAACTTATCTCTTTGTTGTATATAAATAAGTGTTTAATAACCAATTATTTATATGATGCAAATAATAAATTAAAATTTTCAGATGGCGCTGGTATCCCTCAGACAGTGTTCAAAGGCAATCAGCGACCATACACAAAGGAGTGTGTGCTTATCATAGATCGAGATACGGGAGAGATTACATTGGAGAAACTTTCTAGTAATATACAAGTGAAAAAGACTAGGTGGGTATGGTTTAAATTAAATTATAGGTTTAATTTTTAATTTATTGGAATATAGAAATTTGTGAATATGAGTGAAGTTATTCTGCACAAATTGGGCTTATTTTTATTAGGTTACTAGCGGTCCGCCCCGGCTTCGCCCGTGGTACATGTTTACGTTTTCTCTACATAAGAACCATCCTCGTACTTCAAGGAATATAATAAAAAAAGAAATATCGAAATCGGTTCAGCCGTTCTCGAGTTATGCGCTTACCAACACATTTTGCGATTCATTTTTATAAGACTAAAAAGTTGTTATGTGCAATGTAAATGCAGCAATGTAGTTTTTGATTATGATTAATATATCCATTGACACAGTAAATTTGTTTAAGGTCACAACATAAATATTTCATAGAGTTGCTTTCTTGATAATTTATCAATTAGCTTTAGTACAAATTGATAATGACATTCGCAACCTCAATTAACAGAGGAAAAAAATGTTACTAATTATCATATTATGACATATCCAATTTACTACCATAAAAAAGATTATTGTTTAGCAAACAATAGCTTTAATGACCTAGTTCAATATCATCAGTATTATTCTAACAACATGATTGATGTGAACTTAAAATTATGATTATCTTATGAACATAATATAAAGTAAATTTTTTTGAAAAAGAAACAAAAACCGACTTCAAGACTATACCTATATGTACAAATTTAAATAATTTCTGATAAACAGTGTATATGCCTATAAAATTTGAGGGTTTCCCTCGATTTCCCCGGGATCCCATCATCAGATCCTGACCTGGTGACAATGGGACCACCTCTGACGTGTGACCTACCAAATAAAAAAAGAATTATTCAAATCGGTTTATAATTGCCGGAGTAATCGCGTATCAAATATACAAAAAAAAATACTGTCGAATTGAGAACCTCCTCCTTTTTTTGAAGTCGGTTAAAAATTAGTTATGAAAATAAAATATATTATATTATAGGCAAGAATCAGCTCAAAAGCCTCGGCCACTAACACCAATAACCAGTGAGCTGACGAATACGACCCAACGGTCTACGTCCCGAACTCGTGTCGCTACAAACAGACGTACTGCTAATAATGCTGCAGCTGGTAAGTTATAACATATAATTTATGTTTTGGTACTATTACTTAATATTATTCAAATTGTATTCTAGGATGGTCAGTGGAAATATTTCGTCTAAAAATATCTTCGTATTTTGAGTGATTATTTTATTAAAATATTTAGTGGGAAAAATAGTATTGTTTGTCTTTAATCTTTTTTTTTCTTTTCTACAGTAATATCATCTTTATAATCCCTAATTACGTAACTAAAATACTTCAAAATAAAGCATTAATTTTAACCCATATTTCATAGAAACTCGCCTGAAAAACTAAAATACTTTCACATCCTTAATTTATATGAAAACTTCCTAGCCTCATTCATTCATATCCCTTATTTACACACTTAAATGTCTCATAGACTCAATCATTTTCCACAACGATCTCGAAACTTCTAGAATGTTCTAGAATAATATATTGCACAGGTTCAGCCAGTATGGCGGCTCAGGCGAACAACCACAACCAACAGCGGTTCAACGGAGTCGCACCGAAAACTCAGAACATGGTTCGATCACCGCCCAGGGTAAAAACTTCGCCACCTCAAGCGCCGTGAGTATTAAAAATAACAAAAAAAAGTCAATTTTTAAAGGTTTTTTAAAGATTGCATCTTAATATTATTCATTTCTAAATTATTAAAACCTGATATTCCATTTAAAGTTAAGTTAAAAATATTGACCTTGTACAATTTCAAAAACTCAATGCAATAAACTGAATGTAAGAGGTAATATTTTCCTTGATGAAATAATTTTCATACGCCTCAATAAATTATCAATTTATTGATGTTATGTTGTGTACAGGTTTTGATTCGGTGATGATTAAATTTAATTTTTTCACGCGAATATAAATGTCAATAATTTTTTTTCACAAATAAAGCTGTTTTACAGTTCTCGTCAAAATATAAATATTTTATAAATTCAAATTGTTATTAATTATTGCAAAAAAATATCATAATTATATTTGTACTCTTTGCTTCCTTATTATTAATTAAAAAAACATTTAACAATTCAGATGGTCAGCCGGCGGCAACAGTACTCTAGCATCTCTGCCAATGATTGGCTTAGACGATGCTCCAGCGAGTTCTCCGGCCAACGAGCGCCAAGCACACGCACCTCATGCATCACATGCGCCGCATATGCCAAACACGCATATGCCGAACGCACATATGTCCAACACGCATATGCCGAACGCGCACGTGCCCAATACTAACTCGCATGCGTCTAACACGCATGTGCCCACCTCGCATATGCCAAATGCGCATATGCCCAGTATGCCGAACACGCATATGCCCAGTATGTCAAATGCGCATATGCCCAGTATGCCGAATACGCATATGCCCAGTATGCCCAATACGCATATGCCGAGTATGCCGAATACGCATATGCCCAGTATGCCGAATACGCATATGCCCAGTATGCCGAATACGCATATGCCGAGTTCGCATGCACCAGCTCCGCCGCGGCCAGCGCCCGCACCTGTTCCTACGGTAAGTATAATGAGTATTTCTAACAATAATTGTGTACAATATGATAAAATTGAACAATTTTAGTAATTTAGAGCAGTCCTTTTGCGTAATGTGACTGTTAGGGTACAGTTATTTAAAATATACAAGGTGTTGTAGAATACCACATTCACATTTTATCCATTGTAGGTTAGGTTTAATTAAGAAACAATTTTAAATACGCATAATTCTGACAGATTTTAGTCGGTTCGATTGTTGACAAACAAATATTCAGAAATCTATGAATTTTCTTTCTATTAAAAAATAATGAAGTTCATTCTTTGAGTGCAATTTTCTATCAGTAGTAAGTTAAGTTAGTACATTCCCTTCAGGTGGCATTACAAAATTCTATACCTACTATTATAAAAAAAAAAGACGGGTTGCACTCCGGGAGTGCCGGCAGAAGTGAAAACTTGATTATTAACGTTCAGCATGTTTGATATTTTGGAATGGTATCCGTCTTACGCATGGAATATAAGGGCTAAAAAAAAATCCGTCTCACGCTTATTCGATCAGGCCACGTGTCCTGACGCGAGTTTAAGATTTTATACCCAACGCCGCTAAAGAAGTTTTCACTTCAAAAATTCCAGCAACAGCGACAAGATGACAGCTCGTCGAGTTCGTCAAGTGACAGTGACAGTGACAGCGGCAGTGGAAGTGACAGCGATGACAATGATGCACGACAACACTCGATGCCCAACGGTATGGTTTTGAACTTTATCCACCTGATATAAGGTTTCATTTTGAATAAATTTGATCTAGTCTTGTTTTTTTATTATTTTTAAAGCTTTCCAATATTAAAATTTATTCCTATGATTGTGAAAGTCGTAGTACAATTTTGTACTTTATTTGTTTGAAATGATTTACAAATTCACATGGATCGATTTTACAAAAAATTGTCATTTTTTTTACAAGCAATCATATTATTTAACATGATAAATCATTGTGATAATGTTTTAGATATTTACACACATCAAATTTTAATTTCATACATCTAATTTCAACGGAACTAACTATCAGGAAATTTTGCGCTTTATGCATGCGCACTAAGCCTCAAATTTGCATATCAAACTATCAGCTGTAGTGTTAAGTAAAATTAAACTCTATTCCACTGTAACATGGTCGATTATCCCCAGGTGTGAGCGCAAACCCCGCGCTGCCCACAGACGTGCTCAACGACGACCTGTGTCTCTCGGAGACGGGCAGCGACTCTGACTGACCTCAGCATTACTCTTTTTTTGCCTTCGGAGATATTTCCTTTTGATTCCTTTGGTGTGGCTAGTTGATGTCGATTTCTGTTTTGTACTAAATACGACTTTTTCCTCGTGCGTGTTGTCCTTGTGTCATAGGTAGAACTTTCCTTTTGTGATGTGAAATTTTGGCAATAATTATATAAATGGTTTTGGCAATTAAAGCGAATATTTATACGGTGAATGTTATAGTATAGATCAATTGTTTCATCTTTGAAGAATTTATTAATCAACGTTGACGATTTAATTCAATGTTTTGATCTCATTGTGGCAGGAATATCGATCTCTTTTATTGTTACTGATGAAATGATGAAAAATATATAAACGGCGAAAGATTTAAAGTTTAGAGGCGCTAGAATACGTTGGTTCTATATATGTAAAAGAGAAGTGTATTTATGGAGTATTATCAATGAAATTGGAGATTTATATATTTGTGGAATTTTCTAGAATTTCGAATATCGACATTGACTTGCCACTATCAAATTCGTATACATAGTTTGTGTATTGTGGATCGAAGTCTCACGAAAGATGTTAGTTTGTCGGCATAAATATTTGTCCGTTCATCTTACGAAGTATGTATAGGAGATCTAGAAATCAAAAATCTTGGTCTGGGGAATTGATCTTGAAGGAAAAAGTTTTGGTTCGGTAGTTAGTAATATTTTTATCTGTAAAAATGTATCAAATGTCATCAAACAAAATCAAATTCGTTTTTTTCTGTTGTGTATATTATATTTGATTTGTAAATAATATGGCGCAGTTTGACTTGAATTATATCATTCTTAAATTATTAATTGTATAAAATTATACAAATAGTACTTATTGAAAATAAAATTATTTATAAAATAATTTAATAGAACAAGGGAGGGTATGACAATATTTTTATTTATTTAATCTACTAACTTTAATATCGATTTCTAAGTTTATAAATTTTGATAATGTTTGTAATTGTATAGGTTATACATGAATGGAGTGTTCATTATTATTTATGAATTGTCTATGACATTTTCTTTTTCTTTATGAATTCTGGAATATTAAAAAGTATTTCATACATATCTTTTTACCTTCGTAAGATGGACACAAGGCAATGCTGACCAATGTTTTAGTATATTGACACAATATAAATAACGTGCCTCAATTTAAATATAGACATATTATTATTTTATGCCAATATTTTAATAAATAAGCCTTAAAAACGCCTGTTTGGAGACACCAAACTGTATACATGTTTAAATATATCCAGCAATAATTTATTATGTATACAGCGAATTACAAATTGTATGTATGTTGTTAGACGATTATATTATATAATATGTTGTAATTAGGGTAAGTTAAGATATAGTTATATGTAAATACTGGATTGATATCGAAAAAATTATTTGTACCGATTACATGAATTATGTTGTTTCATTTCTTATGAATTCAAAGATTATTTTGATCGTAAACGGCTGTAGCGATTTTGAGGTATTTATCAAGTATTAATGATGATTTAAGTACATTTCATATTAAAATATGTATGCAATAAAATTCGTAAGTATCTTCAATATTAATAAAATATATAATTGATGTAAATGGTACAAAATGTAGGATATTTGTAAGAAGAAATTGTTGTGCCTTTAAAATTCTCATTTATATTGTAACGAGATTATTTATGGGCGCTCCGTGTTCAAGCAGCGTGGTTCGTCACAATATCATTAGTATATTTTATTGTAATAAATGTCCTCAGTGCAGATTTTGTGTTTTTTTTATTACTTTCCCAAATGTGAATTGTATTAATACACATAAAACACTTTATTTGCACCTCAATCACTTTCAAAGACTCAAACATATAATGCACAAAACAGCGGCTTTGTCGCTAAAACATTTCTCTTCCAGGCAACCTTGGTTAATCCTTATTTTAACGAAAACTGAATAACTGCAATGCGGTTATTTGATTGTTTATATTTGCATAGCTAATTGAAAATATTTGAAGACTTCATACAGCTTTTTTATTAAAACTCTTTTTGGGAACGCCTAAACTTTAGAATGAACTTATAATTTAATTCACATATTAAAATGAAATACGACAATATGAATGTTACATAGATATGTATAGATGTTATATATCATAAACTATAGAGAATATTTGTTCAAGCTGCTTTCAAAGGAAAATGTATTATGTACTACAATAGGTAGTACAACTATTATACCTATCACATAATATTGTTTATTCTGATGGTATTGAATTTCATTGAAAAAATTACGTACCTACATTTTATCGTTAAGTTTACATTTTCTGTTAACGTATGTGAATTGAATTTTATATACCTAAAGAATAAAGTATGTTATTCAATTTATAAAGACGATTGTGGCATTATTGAAACGTACTCTGTTTGGGACAGTTTAAAGTTACATAAAGTTTGTATGAGACATTACAATTGAAAATAAATATGGTTAAAAGCAGTCACAAAAACAATGTAAGTTTTTATATTTTTTTTGCTTATCTTATAAAATAATTAATAAGTGTAGTTCTGAGGTAGTTAATCCAAGATAAAAATACAGTCAAATCGAGAACTTTTTATTAAGTGGGCTGAAAATATGATTGTACATATTGTTTCCTTATGTCATCGTTACTAATAAATAATTTTAGTAGAGTGCATTTTACACATACCGATACCAAGGCTTACAGGAAAGAGTTTTGTCCGACTCCCCTGTCCCTAAGGACTCCCTAAAGTACATTATACAAAATAATATAAGTTATCTGTGGTAACTTGGGTTGTTGAGGAAGTGATTATGAGGAAGAGGAGGAGGAAGAGGAATTTTCAAACGCAAATTTAGGGGATGCGGATGAGGATGAGGATATTTTTTTGAGGAAGAGGATGAGGATGAGGAAGCGGATGAGGATGAGGATGATAGGAAATTATATCAAATATAATCAAGTCGAGTCACTTTTTTATTTAGATAGATTAGGTTTTGTCGAGTTATATGCATAAACAAAAGCTCATCTATTAGAGTCCGACTCGTGACTCAAAAAGTATCTATACATAATTACTTACATAGGTATAGGCTTTGTAAATTCGCCGCCCGATCGAATCGGCATGGCATAGCGCTGCGCGTTGCGAGTGCGTTGCCATAGATACGGCATCCTCATGAATTTCCTCAAAATGTTGATGAAGCGATAGCGGAAGAGGAATTTTTTATTTTTATTTTTGAGGATGCGGTAACGGTTGAGGAACCCAAAATATGGCGGAACTTCCGCATTATGAGGAAGCGGAAGAGGAATCCTCAACAACCCTAGTAACTAAACACCCAATAAAAATTCACCGTATTCCGTTTTGCCGCTTTCAATACAGGGGTTGCGAGTGTGTTGATTAATTTTTTTCTATATTCTAATAAGTTAACTTTTTAGAAGTAACCGTAAATTATTATAAAATCTAGAACTTAAAGACTTTTTAACGGATTTTAAACGCGATTTAATCCTTATATTATTTTCCCGGTTGCCGGTATAGTATTTTGCTGCGTCTCCGATGGCTATAAATAATATTGTAATACTGTGGCTATATCTTTGGACAAATGTCTGGAATGATAATGTATAAATAATACTCGCGTAAAATCAAATACTAGAAAATATTATGTATTCAATCTAATTTCAAGGGACACGTATCTTTTATATCGATTTAAACATAGTTAATTTACATAGATATGTACCTACTCTAATTGTAACAATTCAATGATAATGATATTGCGAAAACTTTAATTAAAAAGTAATAGATAGGATACAAAAAGGTTAATTTCATTTTATAGGCATTTTTGTACCATTAAAATACATATAGGCATGTATATATATATATTCGACTGACCGGTTGGTTTGGTTGGTAGTGGCCCTGCCTTCCAAGCCAGAAGTAGTGGGTTCGATTCCCACCCGAGGCAAATATTTGTGTGATGAACATAGATGTTTGCTGTTTGTCTGGGTGTTAAGTATCTATATTCAATATGTATGTTTATCAGCCATCTGGTTTCCATAATACAAGCGAAAGGGGGTATCTAAGATGGCATCAGATTGTGCTGTGTGTGAAAATTGTCCTGAAATATTTATTTATACAGGGTGTCCCAAAAGGTTACGTAGCTAGGAAGAGGGGTGATAGGGGTGGTCATGAGAGTCACCAGAAAAATAAAAAAAAAATTCTCCTCTGGGTATTAAAAAAATAAAAGGCATTTATAAAAAAAATTAAAATTTTATATCTTGTGAGGCGATTTTGCCCCGGATGACCTACAATTATTGGTATATTAAAAAAAATTGCTGTTATGCTATCGTCAATAACCCTTTTTCAAATTGAAATAAGAAAAACGATACATATCTAACCAATATTTTAAAGAAAATTAAGTTTTTGTCCAATCAAGGACTTAGTAATTACGATTTCACTCAACTTCCTCTAAGTGTACTGAAAAAAAAAAGTACTATGCCACTCCGGCGAGTAACTTAAAAAGATAGGTAATTTTATTGCAATTCCAAAATGGTATAACACTTACTTGAAAAATTCTTATTAGGATATGTAAAGATAATTTTCGGGAACAATACCCCAGCAGAACAAAACATACCAATAACAATGTAACCAAACTAAACACGTTTGGTGGTTCACGTTGGGTCTGTTACCACGCGATTATCCTGCGAGACTTGCATTTTGTCGTAGGATGTTGCACATGCATTGGGAGGACCCTCAATTTTTTTATAAAATACTGTGGTCCGACGAGTCTACTTTTAAAAAGGACGGATACATAAACCTACACAATTTGCACGAGTGGCACGTAGAAAATCCCCACCTACTTAGAGAAGATCGGTCCCACTATCGTTTTAAAGTGAACATGTGGACCGGAATACTAAATGGTAAATTAATAATAGGACCCTTTGAGCTACCTGAGGCACTGACTGGAGAGGCGTACTTACACTTCTTACAAAACGAATTACCAAATCTATTGGAAGATGTGCCGCTAGAAACAATGAGGAATATGTGGTTCCTGCATGATGGGTGCCCAGCACATTATGCACGTCCTGTACGGGATTTCCTAGATGAAGAATACCCTGGTAGGTGGATGGGAAGGGCCGGTGCTATAGCGTGGCCAGCTCGTTCACCGGATTTAAACCCGTTAGACTTTTTTTACTGGGGTGCTATAAAAGAAAAAGTTTACGGAAAACCCATCAGGGACTTGGCTGACTTGAGGGCGAGGATTACAGAGGCCGCGGAATCAATAAACAATAGAAGATTTGCCCGCCATATCTCCCGATCATTTTTAAAACGATGTAGGGCGTGTATTTATGTTGGTGGTAGACATTTCGAGCATTTGGTTGAAATAAATAATTACGATTTTGTTTTATTTTTGAGTTTCAATAATTAAAACCATTGCAATAAAATATTATTTATCTTTTTAAGTTTTAAGGAACAGAATAGACATTTAAAAATGTACTATTTGCGTACGAGTTTGAGACTATTGTTTTATTGGTATGTTTTGTTCTGCTGGGGTATTGTTCCCGAAAATTATCTTTACATATCCTAATAAGAATTTTTCAAGTGAGTGTTATACCATTTTGGAATTGCAATAAAATTACCTAACTTTTTAAGTTACTTGCCGGAGTTGCATAGTACTTTTTTTTTCAGTACACTTAGAGGAAGTTGAGTGAAATCGTAATTACAAAGTCCTTGATTGGACAAAAACTTAATTTTCTTTAAAATATTGGTTAGATATGTATTGTTTTTCTTATTTCAATTTGAAAAAGGGTTATTGACGATAGCATAACAGCAATTTTTTTTTAATATACCAATAATTGTAGGTCATCGGGGGCAAAATCGCCTCACAAGGTATAAAATTTTTTTTTTTTCTATAAATGCCTTTTATTTTTTTAATACCCAGTAGGGAATTTTTTTTTTATTTTTCTGGTGACTCTCATGACCACCCCTATCACCCCTCTTCCTAGCTACGTAACCTTTTGGGACACCCTGTATAATATGTATATGTATCGGTCAATTAAGGAAAGCTGGCATGTTCACAGTACTCACACTTATGCAATTTCACTTACAGTATGTTCAAAAATAAATGCGACTCTAGTTTCATTTTAGACTTGAATTGTAAAATGGGTGCGTTGTAGATAAATATATGCAAATATAATTACATACTTATGAAAGCTCTCATAATTTACCTGTAAAATTATAATTTAAAAGTAAATCAATTGATGAAGTTAATTATTTATTCTAATAATAATCAATTGGATAAAAGTATTAGTAATCATTCAATTATCAAATAATAATTAAATTTCAGGTCATAAAAACAATACAAATAACACGTGCGCTTACTCCCAACACACGGATGGTTGTTTTGATAATGATTTAAATAACGGGCGTTTTTTTAATAATGTGATAACTCTGATTAATTAGTAATTTGATTTTTGAAAAAAAAATGCCGATTTTAGTCAAAATTTATATTTTTCTAACAAGATCCTTATCATCCAAATTTCCACCTTAGTGAGAAAAATTGACATATTTTCTAATGAAAATGAACAAAAAATTAAATGATTTTATTAAATACTGTAAAATAGTCTATAATTCTTCCATTTACTGTATCACAAAATTCTTCATAGATTTTTAGATATTCGTACTACACCAATTACATCACCCTGTATTTATAAAGAATTGCAAAATATGACACATACATAGGCCGGGAGATACTGACACAAAATTTCGGGTCATTTGTAACAGAATGGCGGTTCTACAGAGGTCTTATTACGCAATGATTAAAACAAACATATTGATTACGTTTGTGACAGAATTAATCGTTTCGTTTACGTATTACGGCGTTTAAGAGATACTGTTTCTATGAATGCAGCAATAAATGCTTATCATGCCTACGTTTCCTCTGTACTTTCGTATGGAATCATTCTTTGGGGACAATCTTGTGATGTGCGGAAAGTATTTGTCTCACAAAAAAAATGTATCAGAGCTCTGTGCGGTTTGAACCAAAGAGACAGTTGTAGACCTCTGTTTAGTAAATTACGGATCCTTACTTTAACTTGCATGTACATAAGAGAAGTATGTTTATTTGTAAAATATCACCCGGAATACTTTAAGAAGAAAGGAGAAGTAAATTCGCATATGTTGACAAGATACCAAAACAAATTACATTTCCCAACGTGTAGAATTAACAAAGCTAAAAACAGTGTAATATTTATGGCTATTAAAATATATAATAAAATACCGGACAATTTCAAGGAACTACCAGTAAATTTTTTCAAAAATAAACTGACGAACTGGTTGATGGTGAAACAATTTTATGACATTGAAGAATTTATGACTTTTAAGTAGTGTAAACTGAATTGTGTGTGATAAGTGTGTGATATAATCGTGTTAATCGTAGTGCGTTCGCGTAATTGTGAAAATTGAATTGTGTGTACATTTAAATAATTAGACTAATCAACTTTCTTTTTCAATATTTGCACACCCAATCAATGGGTAGAATGTATTAGCCACATAATATTGTAATTAAAAACATCTATAATTTGTAACTACATTCTTGCAAATAAATATAATTTGAATTTGAATTTGAATTTAACAAAAATGATGGTCAGAACTCAGATAGCTGGTACCGGTGGACTAGTCGCGTGGGTGTTAGTCGAACTCGTCGGATAAATAGCGAAAGTCAAACGATTTGTAACACAAAAATTTTAGAATTCACCGATAGCCCATAAAAAAGATGTAGGCGGTAGTGTCATGCCATGGCGACCATTTGGAATCGTCCGAAAAGTATGGCATGGCGATTTTAGTAAATGGCTGCACGACGATGGTTACCTGTGCAAAAGTGAGCCCGGTACAAATGGTTGAATTGTTTTTTTTTAAATCAACGCATTCACGTCGGTATGGCGGACTGTAAGTCACATCGTAAAAGTATGGCATGACACTACCGCCTACATCTTTTTTAAGGGCTATCGGTAAATTCTAAAATTTTTGTGTTACAAATCGTTGGACTTTCGCTATTTATCCGACGAGTGTGACTAACGCCCACGCGACTAGTCCGCCGGTACCAGCGTTCTGACCATCATTTTTCTTTTTGTCATTGCGTACTAAGACCCCTCTAGACAGCCATCCTGTTACAAATGACCCGAAATTTTGTGTCAGTATCTCCCGGCCTAACATGTGCAATGTGTAAATGTGTTGACGTTCCAGCTCTTCTTAATATACCTATATCTATGCTTAAATCTTTTAAACTACGCAACGGATGACGAACTGATGCGAATGTTTTTTAATAGATAGACTGATTCAAGTAGGTTTTGTAGGTTTAGCCGCCACTTGGCAATTAAAATTTTAATGAGAATTGTTCAAAATGACGAACAGCATTTTTTGTCCAATGTTCCTTATGATAAGAAAACATTAGGTTGTTACCTATAATTAACACTGTAGCTGAATATCATTCAGGGTTAGTCCCTTAGTCCGTCAATACGATAATAATGATGAAATCGATTACAAAAAAAAAAGTTTCAAACGCTCGAATTTACGCCCATCAAGGTAACTGTAATATTAAATAAATAACTTTGACGCTTTTTAATGTAGAAATTTTATGATTTACGTTTCAGATTCTCGTCGTTGCCGGTTTAGTATTTTGCTGCATTTCCGATGGCTACATCTTTGGACAAATGTCTGGAATGATAAATGCCTTGGCTGCACCAGACAGCCCTATTCCGGTAACTCAAGATGATATTTCATGGATCGGTAATTATAGTTATTCTATAGCTCATGTGTTAATCTAATGTATCCTATATTATCTACTGTAAAGTTTCATCCAAATCTGTCTAATAGTTTTTTGTGGAAGAGTGTCCTCACAAACATTGATATATTTATTGTAGCTATTATAAGTAATTGATTTTAAAATTTCTCATAAAATGTTTTTTTCAGCTTCTACAATCAATATAACATGCATATGTGGATTTGTACTTGTTGGAATCTTATCGAAAGCTATTGGACGAAGATTTTCTACAACCATTCTTGGGATTCCTGTAATATTATGTTGGATTGCGCTTTATTTCGCACAAGACAAATTCATATTCCTACTGACAAGGGTAATAGTCGGTGTGTCGTACGGTGGTATATTTTTTCAAACGATACTAAATTGTGGTGAATATCTCCCTCCATGCATCAGGCAGTTTGCATGTAACATAATCATAACTCTCGGTAATTTATCTGGCGTAATGTTAGGCCATATACTTAGCCTTTTGATGGACTGGAGAAACGTTGCACTTTTGGGTTTAATTCCATCAGGCTTGGCCTGTCTTCTACCATTGTTCTGGATCGAAAGTCCATCCTGGCTTGCATCAAAAGGAAAATTCGATAAATGTGAGAAAGCCTTTAAAAAATTGCGTGAAGCCAATGAAGATAACGAAGTAGAATTACGACATCTTATAGAGTATGAGAAGAAAAATCAAAGTGATTATGTTGCACGACATAGCTCTAAGTTCAGTGACATAAAGAAAGTTATTTTTGCATGTAAAGAGTTGTATTTTTGGAAATTAACTTTAACGCTATTTGTTGTTAATATTTATAGAGCAACTGCTGGTCGTGTTTTACTCAATACATTGGCAATTACTATGCTACAAGAGATCACTGGTCGCACGAACGTATTGCTCTTTACGTTGCTTGTTGATGGATTCGGAATAATCGGTGCTGCTGTTTCATTTTATTTAATAAAAAAACTCAAAATGAGGAAACTTTTGTTTACCTCAGGCGTTATTTCGAATACTTTATTGGTAGTTTTTAGTGCGTCTTTATATTTTGTACCGAATGAAACCTGGTATCCGTGGATTAAAGTGGTATTAATGGCTTTATATTACATAGTAGTAAGTGCTGGCCCATATCCTGTGTTAGATGTATTTATCGGGGAAGTTCACCCGCTGGAGATAAAGGAGTTTAGCAGCTTTTTATCGGGTAGTTTGGCTGGAGGGATCCATTTCTTATCAGTTCAATTGGCTGCAAGTATGTTTGCGACGATGGGATACTCCGGCACGTTTTTATTCAATGCTTTCATTGTATCATTGTGTCTAGTATATTTAAGTATATTCATGCCTGAAACTAAAGGCAGAACTTTACAAGAAATTGAAATGTTTTTCAAAACAGGAAAATTTAATGGCCAAGAATTAGAATATAATGATGAATGCACGAATGCAGTTTTAGTTGAAAGGAAAAGTTGAGCCCATTGAACAACAAAAAATTACAGTATTTTGTTATTTAAATAAAAAAATCATATTAATTTCAATTATTGATATTTGTGATCTCTTCAGTGTGCCTAAAATATTATTTTTTATGTAGATTTTTTTTTTTTTTTTTTTTATTGTACAATAGGGGAGCGCTTGGCCACAATCTCGCCTGATGGTAAGCTGAGATGTGGCCTAAGATGGAGCGCGCTTCCCTAAAATGTACCTGTTCACTCTCCTCTTGAAGACCTCCAAATTGTACTCGTCGGGGAACACAGATTCAGGAAGCATGTTCCAGTCCCTAGCGGTTCGAATAAAGAATGACGATCCGAACCGCTTTGTCCGGGTACATGGAACGTCAACCATGTGGCGATGCCTAGAATCTGTGCGCCTCGACGAACGATGGAAAAATGGGGATGGCGGAATTAGGTCGTGCAATTCCGCAGCGCACTCTCCAAAGTGTATCCGGTAAAAAACCGATAAACTTGCCACTCTGCGACGGTGGGCGAGGCTCTGGAGTTTTTTGCCTACTAGCTCATCGTCGTTTATTAGCCTCTTGGCACGCCTCTCTATCGCCTCAAGTGTCTCCAGCTGGTATTTGGCAGATCCATCCCAGAGGTGAGAGCAGTATTCCATGCACGAACGGACCTGTGCTTGATAGAGGTTGAGCAACTGTCCCGGGCTGAAATACTGCCTCACCTTTGCCAGTATACCAAGCTTTTTTGAGGCTACTTGGGCTTTTGATTCAATGTATGAACCAAAGTTGAGAGTAGGCGTTAAGGTGATACCAAGAAGCTCGAGGTGGTCAGTTATCGGTACGGATACACTTTGGAAGGACGGAGTTAGGTTGAATGGACTCCGTTTAGCGGTGAATAGACACGCCTGGGTCTTGGTCGCATTGAACTTGACCAGATTAGCCTCGCCCCATTCGGAGACTGCCTGCAAGGACAAGTTCATGCGTTCGACCATCGCCTCCCGTAGAGACTGGATTTGTGCCGTACTGGCTCGCGCGCTGGATGCGTATCTCTCCACAACGGTGCTATCGTCTGCGTACCCATAGATACCGGGTTTCAGCAGATCGTTAATGTGTAGCAGGAATAGTGTTGCGGAGAGAACTGATCCCTGAGGGACCCCGGCATTAATCGAATCGACCGGTCTCTCAAGAAATCTGAGATCCATGCGCAAAAACCAGTAGGCAGACCGTACGATGGAAGCTTGCCAATAAGACTATCATGCCAGACCCTATCGAAGGCCTTCGAGATATCGAGGGAGACTGCGAGTGCTTCACCATGATTCTCGATGGCCTCACTCCAGATATAGGTGGCATACGCTAGAAGATCCCCAGTGGACCGATTTCGGCGAAATCCGTATTGGCGGTCACTGAGTAGATCGTTCGCTTCTAGGTGTGCCATTAGCCTGCTTTGATATAGTAGATATATAATATAATATTATATTAACTATTTAAACAGTGTGAAGTTCCATTACTCTATGGTCTCAAGGTGCATTTACATATTATACTAACATAGAGCTATAGCACAGTAATACAATATCTGTAATAAGCTATAGCTAGCTAGCTATAGCTATAGCTAGAGGCTATAGCTAGAACAAGAGCATTCTTAATCTTTCGTGATCTTTTAGTGTAAACGAAAATCGAATTCAGTGTTGTTCAGTAACAGAAATTCGCATAGAATTGCATTGTGTAGATAATATTATCACATAGGTACATACGTATGTGGTTATTAAGTTTAGGTTCACAAAATGTAACTTAATTTTTTTGTAATTTAACAGCTAAGTAAGTGAAAGTTATTATATTAAAATAATTTAGAAATGTATTTAGTATTATTGCTCTTCACCTTAAACATAAAATTATATAAACAATTATGAATTAAATATTGTATGAATAAATGCATATTTACATAATATGAATTTCCGATAGTTTTCTGATCAAAGATTTTCTTAAAAAGCGAAAGATAAATAATTAGTTATAGAGGGTTGAAATGCTACAATATCAATACCGGTACATAACGGAAAACGTCTTTCCTAAATGAAATCCAAATATTTGGATGTTGGGTTTGACAGAGCCATTTTTGAATAATAATAATACATATTCAGTAAGCCGAAAATCAATACAAAACTACCTATACTTTTTCAAGGTTATAAATAGAAAATTTGATAAAAAGATCAACTTTACAAAGGTTTCTAACTATATAAAAGCTATACATAATTATGTATATATAAATCTCGTGTCACAATGTTTGTCCTCAATGGACTCCTAAACCACTTAACCGATTATAATAAAATTCGCACACCATGTGCAGTTCGATCCAACTTGAGAGATAGGATAGTTTAAATATGAAGGTACCACGCGCGAAGCCGGGGCGGACCGCTAGTTTATTATAAATTTTTTTAGTACTAGGTATAAGATTTATTATATCATTGATAAATTGTGTGAACGAATTGAATGTCGTAGCGATCGTAAAATGTTATCGACTAACACTGTAACGAATGTGAAGCCATTAGACAAGTCTGTATGACTTGATTCGATTACAGTGCGAAATTTCTGATAGTGTAACAGTATTATTTCATTTGCTATCTGTGGTGTAACCTTATGGAACGTTCAAAGACGACCTTAACCGCTTTTTGTTTTCGATATTATGTTCCTCGTTTACGAAAGCCATTATAGGTATACTTCGGTTTCAATAACTATTTTGGACTAAAAGTTAGTTTTATACATTACTGGACACACCTAACTTACAGTATAGGACAAAGTATTTATAGCAAAAATACTGCTTCTACAATAAAATATAACAAATGTAATTATTATACATAATATCACAGAAAACCGATTAAAAGATGGGTAGGTACAGCAGGTTATGCAGTTTCAATTTAAAATAATGTAATGTCATTATATTCATGAAATAAATTTTATTCCCCGACGCCATCCTTTATCTGCTAAGTACTTTTGTTAAAAAAAAATTATATTTACAACTACTGTAATTCGTAACGATATTCCGAAATTTGCCAAATAAATACCATGAAATTAAAATTTTCGAGGTTATTTATGTATTTCAGGCATTGAGTATACTACTACATGTATCTCAATGATTTCAGGTATATTTTGCTCCAGTTTTTCATGTCATAAATTATTGTGTAGCTAAGAAGGTTGATTGTTCAGTAATCGATTAATCGATAATCATTGCTTTAATAATAATTATGTGCGAATTGAATTATTTCTTACGGTAATTGCTAATAGGTTTGTTATTTATGTGCCATATTTATGTTTTAATATAATATGATATTTTATTTATTTTAAAACAATACTAGAATAGTAAAAAAGAAAAGGTTTATAATTATTTTGTAAAGCAAATAGATTGTTAAAAATTACGAGGGGATTAATTGGGAATTTCAAATAGGAGGCGGGATGTAATTTCAGCATTCGTAAGAAGTCAAGTCTAAAACGTACTCAGACAGCCGTTTGCAGTAGCAAGATACATTCACAAGTCCGCTATAAAAGTTATATTATTTATCATTTATACCTAAATATGAAGTTGTTATGTCAAAAACGAGAAATAAAATACAGTAGGAACTTAATTCCTACTATAGATAGGTCCTTTTAACAGCTTAATTATGATTTAAATAAAACGAATTTTATTAGGTATATAGGTATGTATATTATAACTTATTTTTTATAATAACTTGTTAATATTTTTTATTATATCTTTGTGCTATTGCACAATTAAAAGTCATGCACATTTTATTAATATTACATTAATAATGAATATTAATAAAAAGCTTTGTTCCTTACTATCTACGTGATTAAAGTACATAACATTTTATTATAAAATTCCTCCTAAACAAATAATACCTAACACAATAAAATCTCCAGAGTGTATGTTTATTGAAACAAAAAGTCAATACCAATAAGAATCTGAGTAGGTATATTGTAGAGATATTTAAAGGTTTTTGAAAGCGCGAAGGCTAGAATCTACAATTTTGTTGAAATGATACTTTCTTTTATAAAAATATGACTGTATTTAATTTTTTTTTAATTTTCACGATAGAGATCCGAGAATCGAACTAGCTACAAAATAAAAAAACAATCAACACTTTCTATTTCATTCTAAAATCACTAAAAACAATTCAATTTGTATCTTGGATCAGATCGTGCCGTGTGTGAAAATTGTCCTGAAATATTTATTTATTCCTGAAATATTTATTTTATGTCGTGAGATTCATCTTATAATATGTGAGAGTGATAGAAGATTTGAAGCATACTATTTCATGACGGCGTTTTTTATTTTTCGAAGTAACTTGTTTGACCTCTGTGTCAAATTAATTAAACAAATTACTCCAAATGTCGTAGACTAGTGTATGTTCGTAAACGTCATTAATGCGATAGCGCTTGCAATTTATTAAATGTATGTGAATTTTAAACAGAAATTCTATGCAACTAACGCATTTTATAGTTTTCAGTTGTAGAGTTTCATTATCTTATATGTATGTATATTAAACTAGTGAATAACAGCCGAGACAAAATAAAGTTTTCATTTTAAACACAGATTACTTCAGTGTTAGTGTGTTGTTCGTGTGTTAATGTAATATTTTTCACATTTTAGTTTTGTTTTCTCAGTTTATGTATGAAAATTTGGAATAATGACAAGGCTTACAACAAAACAGGTTTAGCTTTTGTTTATAAATATTTTTGCACTTTGTAGAGTCGTGATATTTTTCATTAGTAGGTTTTGGTTTTTATTTCGGTTAATTTTAACGGTTCGCAAACCAAATTAAATCTAATTAATAATAGCCACTTTTAAATGAGTTTATTTTTTTCAAATAAATATAAGATGCTACTTAATTATGCAATATTCATGACAAAGCAAAGTAAAGGCTGGATAGTTTTACCTAGATTAAAAATAAAGAAAATTTCTGCGGATAACATGCCGCCGCCGCATTGCCGGTGTTCAATTATGCCTGTTTATGATAAACTATGTTAAAAACTATATATTTTCTATTGGTTAATAATTATTAATATTGATTATTTGATTTTTAATATTGCTCTTTCTATTTACCTATTTAATTATAAGTGTCATATTAAGTAGCCAAAATCATGTTTGTTCTTTCTTCGATTGAACTCATCAATACATTTTTCAGGCCCTGGTTGTAACTGGTTTGATGTTTATAAACATATCTGATGGTTACATTTATGGTCAAATGTCTGGCATGATAGATGCTCTGAAGGCTCCAGACAGTCCCATACCTGTTACAGATGAAGATATTTCCTGGATAGGTACGAAGGAAACATTATCTATAATGTAATATTATGTATTGCGTGTACCTATTTGTTATAATATATCAATATTTAGGCACTCACTTGATTGCTATTGTAAATCATAAGTATGTACCTGTATATAGACAGTTTTAAAAAATACTGTGCCTTTTGTAGATTGTGGTTTTATCAACTTTAATATTCACACTTAGTATCCCTCAGGAAATGATAATTTTAGTAACAGAATATGCAGTTTTTTGACAATCGTTCCAGCTGCAGCGCATCAGTTTTAAAATCTTTTCATATTCAACGTTATTTTCTTTTTTCAGCTTCAATTCTGAACTTAACGTGTGTCTGTGGTTTCGCCTTATTTGTGGTTGCAGACCAGTTTGTTGGACGAAGAAAATCTGTCATGTTATTTAGTTCACCCATACTCGCGACGTGGATTATTTTGTATTATGCTCAAAGCAAAACTGTGTTGTTGTTTTCACGTATAATAGTGGGAGTATTTTTTGGAAGTGTTATAACTGTATCGTATATTAACATAGGTGAATATATATCTTCCAGGAATCGATCATTTTATACTAATTTAGTTTGCGGAGCTGGCCCAATTATTGGTACAATGATAGGTCATGTTTTAAGTATTTTACTGCATTGGAGGCACGTAGCTCTTATTGGAATAATCCCTACAAGTTTGTCCATAATTCTACCAATCTTTTGGGTGGAAAGTCCCTCATGGCTGGCTTCCAAAGGTCGGTTTGATGAGTGTAGAGTGGCGTTCAAAGCTCTGCGTGGTTCCAGCCAAGAGGCCTGCAATGAATTGGACCAACTAATCGCACACGAAAAGGCTAAACAAAGAACTTATTCCGTAAAAAAACGAGAAACAATGTTAGCTAAATTATACACTGCTTTCAAAACTAAATCTTTTTGGAGAGTTATGGGTTTAAGCCTCGTCGACGTCACCTACAGAGTAGGGTCAGGGCGTGTTTTATTTTTTACCTTTGCAATCACTCTAATACAAAATATAACTAGTAGTTCAAATATTTTACTATTTACGATGGCTGTAGATGCCTTTACAATAACGGGTGCTATGCTTTCTTGTTTTGTTGTTAAGAAATTAAAGTTGCGTACACTGATTTTAAGTTTCGGAACAATTTCAAACATTCTACTTGTAGTTCTTGGTATATGTTTGTATTCTTTACCGAGTACTAACATATATTTTTCATACGTAAAGATTTTTCTGCTCGCCGCTTACTTTATAATTCTTAGTGCCGGGCCGTATGCGGTTCTCGAAGCTATAGTTAGTGAAATATTCCCGCTAGAAATTAAATCGTTTTGTTTGTTTTTAATAGGTGTAACTGGTACCACATTCCAATTTATAGCTATAAAAATCGCTCCTAGTATGTTTGAGTCGATGGGATATCATGGTGTTTTCTTATTAAATGCCTTTATAGTATTTCTTTGTTTGGTTTATTTGTGGGCATTTTTGCCTGAAACAAAAGGCCGATCTTTACAGGAAATTGAGGTTTTCTTTCGCCTTGGTAGATTCGAAACGGTATGTGATAGGGAACCGGCGAAAGAATTGATTCCTTATAAAGAAAAAGGAAGTGGGTAGTCCATAACACTTTTTGTAATGTGCATTGTGATAATAATACCTAGTTACCTAATTAAAAAATCAAATATATATTTGAGATTTTTTGTTTTGTTTTTATTATTTACCTTTCCTTACTATGAAATTTATATCAAATATCTAAATATAGATGAGGATTCATAAATACACTACTTATATCAATAATACGAATAATGTGATACTATAGAATCTACCTACATCTAGAGGGTTTGTTTGTTACGACCTACAGTTTAACTGAGAATCTGCTTGAACAAAAAAAAAATTACTACAAACCTCAATAAGTTCAAAATGTATAACAAAAGTAAAAGATAATACTCTACTTTTAAGTTACATGGAACAAATTTTTGGATGGCAGTCTATGCGATAGATTCTGGACCAAAATTTAATTTAAAATTATTTTGTTTATCTGCCTGTATGTGGGTAGGTATATTGCATGGGTATCACGATTAACGATGTAGTTTAGAAACACTTATTTAGAATAAAATCGAGCAAAAACTTTTGAAAGAGCGTGTTTCAATCAATAATAATACCCTTGAAGCGACCTCTCCATACGATAAATTGAATTCGTCCTTTGCAATAGCTTTCCAACACCATTGAGGCTTGAGATTAGTTATCCAAATAATCTACATAAAATGTGACATTACCACCCATCGACTTCGATTATATTTTTCGGCGATTTTCCTTGCAAACATCATGATTCACAGTGCAACGTTTGTAATGAACTGCAGCAATGGTGTTAGATATTAAGGCGTTACCCGGCAATTTCGACTATGTTCAACCTCTATAAAGTCTGGTACAACATAAAGCACAATACCGAGTAAAATATATAAAATAGGATGGTCTTTGATCTTAATTGCTCGCGAGGACTTTTTTCCAAAGTTAATAGATTTCTAGAAAAAAAATGTGCCGTGGTCATCGATTTTTCCGCAAATACCCTGACGAGGATTTTTTGTTTCACTGATTAGTATCTTTTTAAATACAAAATGCGAGGAAAAAAGAAGGTGAAGATGTAAAAGCCTTAAACACTTAAAATTTAAAAGTTCGACAACATGTGACTTTTGTCAACCCGCATTTGGCCATGTGGTGGATAATGGCCTGTGCCCTCATAGGAGGCCCGAGTCCCAGCAGTGGGAACATGTATGTGCTGACGATGATGACAATTATCTATTTATGATAGTGAAAGTCTGGGAGATGTAAAATATTCAATTCGGGAGAAACATTAACCAACTTTATATGCAGTTATTATTATTATTACAACATTTTGGTAGTTAGCAGTGCTGTACATAGACATACAATAGATATTTGTATTTTTTAGTTTGTGTGTTGTGTTATTGGAACCTTATCTAAAATGTCCTATTTACCAATATTCTAAAGTTCGTTATTCCAATTAAAATATTTTGGTACGACCTTTACCAGCCGTCCTCAGGACATTAAGGAGGCATCGTAATGATGAATGATTCAATTAATTTTGATTAAGTTGAGCATATTTTAGTAAAGTGTATAAGGTTTAAAATATATTTTTTTATATTAGTTCAACTCGAGCGAATATAGTGTCCGGACTCCGGATTGGTTCTAATTGTATATTTAATTAATTGGAAATCGATCAACATATATGTGTTAAAGAATTCTTGTTATGAGTTTTAATTCATATTTTTATTAGTTAATTTTATAGCAGCTTATGGAACGCTCGTATAAGTGTGGTTCATATATGTAACGATGGCAGGGCTTACAAAAAAACAGGTGAAAAACATTTTTTTTTAATTTGTTTGCCGCTAAGAATGCACATATGCACCACGATCAAATCGTGTCAATTTATGTGGTGTTTCTTCTGTATGCTAATGTATGTTTACATGTTTTTACCTACTGGTTAAAAAAATATATAAGTATATATATATATTTATTGATAACTATAATCTTAACCCACAATTGATAGCACGATAGTTATCTACGATTGAGGTTACTGCTGTTTCTGACAAATCTCCCCCAAATGTGCTACAGTTAAGTAATCCTACGACCAAACATACATAATATATTGGACCTGATGTTAAAGTATAATATAATATAGATTTCTGTGTTATCGTGTACTTTCTTTACCTTAAACCTTAACTAATCCTTATGTTTAAAAATATCGCAATTAGATAAGGTTTACTTTATTTAAGAATTCATTGATTTAATGATCAAATTATTATTTCTATATACATATTTGTATATCTGTCCCAGGAAATTCTGCATGATAATGTCGAAAAGATATATTATTTTCGAATTACAAATGAATAATAATAATGTTTTGATTTTTTTACTTGTTATAAAATCATCATTTTGTTTGTAAAAGTTCTTGTTTATTACTCTCTTCATAGAGACTTTACCAACCACTTAAAAACAGAGACTACAAGAGATATTGGTTGATCGTTCAATTAAAAGGAAAATAACGCATTTGTTTCTTGTATCGTATTGTTAAGTTTTTCCCAAATAAATTTCTCTTTTATAAACGGTTGAAAAGATACAATATATGTTGAACATTGTAACTTTTGGTTGATGGTAAATAATGCACCGAATCCAAAGAGTAAGTTCGTTACTTATTCCGTAGTGCCTTCTCGCAGATTTTTCTTATCGTCTATTTTAGTACCTACGCGATAATATTCATTAATAACTACTATTTGATACGGTTTATATAAAATAGTGAGTCTATATAGCTGATATCCATCTGAACTTTACAATGTAGAGTTCTTTTGGAAAATGTTTTTGGTTTTAAATCTAATATAAATACTTACTAATTATTGGTTTAATTCAACGCCTTATTCGCTTACTGTAAATGCAATTTTAAGGATAACTATTATTTCATTTTGTCAAGGCCTTTCCCTGACAAAAAGGATGGAGTATTTTATTATTCACAGAATCGTTATAACACAGACTAATAATAATATACTACGTATGTTATAGTAATAGAGTTGTCGATACGGGTACAAAATAGCACTGTAATATCAATCAAGAATTGCAATAAAATTGTTAGACATCGTTTATGTCATGTAGGTGTGCATGTAGGTATGTGAAATTATTATTAATGCTCGGGATGTTATAATAATTTATAATTATTCACATTTTTACTACACGATGCATATTTATTTATTTATTTTGTAATATGACAAAGAGGAAGGATTTTTTTTTGTTTCTAACTACGACGCTGCTGGAACAATTTTTAAAATTCTTTCATTAGTCGAAACTGCACTATGCCGGAGCTACTTACATACCTGCCGCATGGGCGATATAGGTACAATTTCGGTTGGTCGGCGGTCGGAGCAATTACAGTTATTCTTTAAATTACTCCTGCTTGCCTATATAGTATATACATCAAATTAAGGAGCCAATTAAGGGTCGAATTCCAATATTGCCCCTGCTGCAGGTCCGTAAGTAGCCGGTCCTACCTACACAACAAAGGACAATAGACTTCTATTTTTTTGTGCTTAGTCCACCTAGAAGATACATTATATTTTCTTTAAAATTTTCAGGTGCTAGTCATCATAGGAATGCTGTTTAGCAACATATCAGATGGATATATTTATGGTCAATTATCTGGGATGATAGATGCTCTGCGGGCTCCAGACAGTCCCATACCTGTTACAGAAGAGGATATTTCTTGGATAGGTACTGAAAATAAATATTAATTTTTATTCGATTTTTTATTAGATTAAACTTGGTTTACTTCAAAGTTTTGAATTATTTCAAATTCAACCATTGATCTTTAAATGGCCATCGCATATCGCCAAAGGTTTCATGGACAGATAGTTAAATTCTTAAATTTATTTCTACACATTCCCTCGTTGACACTGCACTCTGCCATTAGTGAAGGAAGGCATCATCATAAATCCACATTTGCTAAAATCTTGCAATTTCATGAATATTTTAAACCTACTTACATCTTAAATGATTATAACAGAATAATAAGTGGTATTATAGCCTATAAATACTCATAATATGAGGTTCTTAGTTTGTATTTGTTTATAAGTTATCATAAACTATAATTTTGAGATGCTAGTTAATTCTACAAACAACCAATTTAGTTCGTTTTAGAAATCCAGTTTAATGAATATTAATTTATTAATAAAACTTGTCAAATATCTATTTTACATGTTCATATTATTAAGGGTCATTAAAATTATAAAAAAGAGCGTGAGCAGGTAACTACCGTGCACACGTGTTATAAGTGAAAATTCTTTGGTAAGGTTCAAACCTACCAAAATCGTTGCCTTTGATCGTCCATGACGCGGTCTTGAAATTTGTGCCTAAAGAAGTTTCACTTGAAAAATGTTGCCTGTCCATATTATTTTAAATATTATAGTGATTTTTTCTAATATGTAGTTAAATAATAAAATAAGTGGAATTTTAATAACTACAAGTTATTTTCAAAAAGCCTTGAATGTTAAAATATTTTTCTCTCTTTATTTTTTTAGCCTCAATACTGAACCTGATGGGTGTCTGCGGTTTTGCCCTTTTAGCCATTACCGACCAGTTCATGGGCCGTGGAAAATCTGTCATGTTCCTAAGTACACCCATCCTTGCCGTCTGGATCATCTTGTATTACGCACAGAGCAAAGCCGTGTTGCTCATATCCCGAGTAATAGTTGGCACCTTCTTTGGAAGCATACTCACTGTATCATACGTAAACATAGGCGAATATATTTCTCCAGATAATCGTTCATTGTACACGAACTTAGTGTGTGGTGCTGGACCAATTCTAGGTATAATGATAGGTCATATATTAAGTATTTTATTGAACTGGAGACTCGTAGCACTTTTAGGAATAATTCCCACGAGTATATCAATTATTTTTCCAATATTTTGGGTCGAAAGCCCTTCTTGGTTGGCGTCAAAGGGACGTTTTGAAGAATGTAGACGAGCATTTGAAGTTTTACGTGGTTCTAGTAAAGAGGCTTGTGACGAAATCGATACATTAATAGTACATGAAAAGGCCAAGCAAATATCTTTCACATTACAAAATCGTCACACTATGTTGTCTAAATTATTCATAGCTATTAAACACAAATATTTTTGGAAGATTATGGGTTTGAGCACTGTTAGTGTCATTTATAGAGTGGCTTCGGGTCGTGTTTTATTCTCTACTTTCGCTATAACTTTAATGCAAGAAGTAACTGGTAGTTCAAATATTTTATTATTTACAGTGGCGGTGGATATGTTTACGATAAGCGGTGTCTTGTGTTCTTGTTTTCTCATAAAAAAACTTAAAATACGAACAATGATTCTCACTTTTGGAATAATTTCAAATACTGTTCTGATTATCCTCGCTATTTGCTTATGCTATTTACCAACCGGTAACATATATTTTTCTTATATAAAAGTTCTTCTGCTGGCCTCTTACTTTATTATCCTTAGTGCCGGTCCATATGCAGTTCTAGAAGCTATAATAAGTGAAATATTCCCATTGGAAATAAAGTCGTTTTGTTTGTTTTTACTAGGAGTCACGGCGTCTCCATCGCAATTCTTATCAATAAAATTAGCACCGGGTATGTTTTCTTCCATAGGATATCACGGAGTTTTCTTTTTAAATGGGGGTATAGTTTATCTATTATTGTTTTACATGTGGATGTATTTACCAGAAACAAAAGGTCGGTCTTTACAAGAGATTGAATCATACTTTCGCCACGGTAGTTTCGAAGTTAAGAGAAGTAATGAAACAGCTGAGAAATTAATATCAGATCACAAAATTAACCTGTGATTATCGTATTGTTAAAATTAACAAGTAAAATTTAATTTAATTTATAGTTAAGTAAAGACATTAATCTTCATAATTTTGTGTTTGATTTATTTCAAACGAGTTAATAAGTCGTAAATTAATATTAATCGGTTTCAATATTACCTATGTGTATATAAAACAGAATCGTAGCGTGCCTTGGCGGGGCCCCGTATAAAAATTTGTTTGGGGGCCCTTAGGAAGGGTAAAGATTTCTCACAAAAGCGCACGTTGGGGGCCCCCTTGGCGCGGGGGGTTATAGATGTGAAAAATGTGATAGTGGAAGGATTAACAAATTATGTATTGTTAAATATATTATGCAAATGAACTGAAAATATTATGTAGGTAATATGTTATGAATAGGTAAGTACTATATCTAAGTGCAAGACGTAACTAAGTATGTATATATTTTGTAAAGAGAGTTTATTATATTAGATAATTTAAATATATGTAAGTAGAAATTATACTTTGGTACAATATACATATTGTCATTAATTCGATATGGACTTAATCCTTGTTATGTAATAAATTTTATAAAAAAAACGGTGTTTTTGTTTTAATTCTTCTTACCTTTAATTTTCTACCTATTTTCAATATTTCTTACCAGCCCCATACGTTTTTCTAGAGGAAGAAAGAAAATCGAATAATTTTGATTCTAGTAAAGCGCGTCACACACGGTGAAGATACTATCATATTTTATCTTAAGATACTGTAATATTTTATATTACAGTATCTTAAGGTATCCGGTATCAGCGTTCTGACCATCATTTTTCTTTTTGTCATTGCGTACTAAGACCCCTGTAGAACCGCCATCCTGTTACAAATGACCCACAAATTTTCGGGTCGCGCTTCATCCTTATATTCTAATGGATATAGATACTTCGTCACGTTTTAGACAGTCGTCATCGTGATTCATGTTTATGAACGAGGTGATAATCGTGACTTCGTACACGTGATTTTTTCAGTACTCAACAACGAGATTTTCTAATTAGTTTTCGCTTCTGAAATTGATGTAAACATTACACACATGTACATTCAAAAACATATTCTTCGAGAATTATAAATTAATGAAGTTGTTTCAATAGACCTTTTTTGGAGTAATTTATAATTAGTTTCTGTTCAAATATAACAAAAGAACAATAAAATCTACTAAAAGGTAATGATTACGCAAATTGAAATTTGTCGTCTAGACGATATATAAAGTATTCATATACTTTATTAAAAATATATTGAAAATGTAACACTGTGAATAAGAACAATAATTGTTTCACATTTTCGGCAATTAAACAAATAACGGAATAAAAGTCGTAATTATCACGTGAGAAGTATAATGAAGCTCCGGTGTTGCCAACCTTCGGGTCTGAAATTTACATACTATAATATGTTTTTTATTGATTGGTTCGATATCGTGATGAAATTCAATAAAAGTCGTTTCTTTAATGTCCAATATACTTACAACGTGACTTACAAAATACTACATATAAAGTTTACATTAAAAAGTTTATTTTTAGAATAAATTATCTAAAATGAATGTGGAATCCGAGCTTTTGTGAGAATTCCTCGGGAGTAACGTACAAGCTGCCTATTTTTTTTACCCTTTCTTTGCATTTGCAGACCTATTGCTTGAGATGTAGAACTACTCACGAACTTTTGATAATCATGAATCATAATATCGAATAGGATTTCAATGTCGTCCTTAATTATATACATTAATTATACATAAAATTTATTTATTTCATTACTTAAAACCTGTTATTAGAGTTCACTAGCCAAATGGAAAGTTGAAAAAAAAACGTTATTTGCGTCACTCACTTTAGTTTTTAGAGAGAACATCTACATGGGTTTGTATATTATATTAAGTAGTTTTAAGAATTATGTGTATTTGTGTAATTTTTGTACATGCTTTTAGCTTAGATGAGCAATTGATGGAAGAAGTCGATATTTGCAGTATAAACGCAGATATATAATACCACAGACTAATAATAATATACTACGTATATAAATAAAACTATACTAGTACCTAGTATAAGTTTCAAGTATTTTGAATTCAGTTCAATCCCAGGTTTCACGTCTTGTCTAATAATTAATTATTCATTAATTTTAAAATGCCTGTTTATTTGAAAAATATTTATACTTAAGTTCACGTCTTAATCCTTAAGATATATAAGATAATATGTATGTAAAGTTGTGTAAAAATGTAGAGCATACGAATAAATTAAACTGATGAAAATTTCGTAATAAAGAAAATGGAAGTTTTCATTATATATTTTCTATTTAATATGCTTGTATTTCAGTCTGTTTTCAAATGTATTGACTTCAAAAAAGAAATTTTAAATTAAAGTAGATACAGTTTGAGTACAGAACCCCTGCACCGGAGTCAAACATGCTCTTGGTAGTTTTTTTGTGATTATTATACAGTTAAATACTCAGTTAAGGCAGTGCACATTAAAGTGAACATTAGGCAGAAGTCGATCGTTTTAACAAAATAATATTTATTAATGGAGTGTAACAACCTGCGTCGTGTAAGTTGAAAAAACTTTGAACAGTTAGTTTAAATTATTTTATGTGTGTTTTAATTTTTAAATAGAATTAATTATTGAGCTGGAAAGGGAAATAAGGGTGTAATAATAAGGGTGTTATTATAGTTATTAAAAATTGGAATTAATTATTAATTTAACGCCGTAGAATCCATACTAATATTATAAATGCGAAAGTAGGTAACTCTGTCTGTCTGTCTGTTACTCAATCACGCCTAAACTACTGAACCAATTTGCATGAAATTTGGTATTGAGATATTTTGATACCCGAGAAAGGACATAGGCTACCTTTTATTGCGAAATATGTACCACGGGCGAAGCCGGGTCGGACCACTAGTCTTAAAATAAGTACGAAAAAAATAAAAACAGTAGGTACGCATGTGATGCATTAAAATATAAAAAAGTTACTAAAACTAAAATGTCATGTAACATGTAACTCTATTATAATATTTAATACACTTTGTAGTAAACATAATAAAACTTTTGTATCTTAGGCTTCCCATATGTAGGTAAAGGATGAAAAGAAGCCATATTTTCACCTTTTCGCAAATACAGGATAAAATAGCAGCAATTTTTAAAGACTCAAAAGCTTAAGAGAAGATAGTTTTTAATAAATTTTGGTTTTTTGGATTTTTTTGGATTTGATAAACTTTTAACAATGCCAATTATTGTAATTACTATCATATTGATAGAAGTATTAGAGCTGACTTGAACGAATTGAAAAGTGACAGGTGTTGCTTTAATGCTAATTGAAAAAATATTTCTTGATCGAGTGCTATAAATATAAGAAAATTATAGAGCTGATCTAATTATTAAAACAAGTAAGGAAGTGAAATGATTTTCAGGTAATCACAATAACAGGATTGGTGTTCTGTTGCGTCTCTGATGGCTATATCTTTGGGCAGATGTCAGGCATGGTGAACGCCTTGGGAGCGCCTGACAGTCCAATATTTTTAACTGAAAACGATATTTCATGGATAGGTGATAAAATGAATGATTATTTCATAGAGCTTTTTGGCTTTTCCTTTTACATATTTAAATATTGAGTTGATAAATACAATTATTTATGTTAAAATAATACCTACTCATACATTCCCATGGCCAAAAAGGTTTTCTTGAAGAAAACACTCTAAAACGATGAGCCCGTCAGTTGTTAGTTTAATCTTTAATATGTTAACTAAATTTATCTCTTTTTCAGCATCTACAATAAATATTACCTGTATATTTGGGTTCATTATTGTCGGTATACTGTCGAGAACATTGGGCCGAAGATGGTCAACGACTATTGTGGGGGCTCCAGTATTACTAAGTTGGATTTTACTCTATTATGCACAAGATAAATTTGTACTTTTATTCACAAGAATTTTAGTCGGAATTTCTTATGGAGGAGTATTTTTTCAAACGGTTGTAAACTGTGGAGAATATCTCCCGCCAAGTAACAGACAGTTTGCTTGCAATTTAATAATAAGTATCGGTACACTTTCTGGTGTAATGATGGGCCATATACTAAGTCTTTTAATAGATTGGAGACAAGTAGCACTTATTGGATTGATTCCATCAGGATTGGCATGCATCTTGCCACTGTTCTGGCTCGAAAGCCCATATTGGCTCGCATCAAAGGGAAAATTTGATAAATGTGAGAAAGCTTTTAGAGCATTGCGAAGTAATAATGAAAATAATGAAGCTGAATTAAAATATCTTATTGCGTATGAGAAGAAAAATCAAATAGAGTTTTTAACAAGATCCAACACGCGATTTGGGGACATTAAGAAAATAGTGAATGCGTGTAAAGAAATGTATTTCTGGAAAATCACATTTACCATATTTATTGTGAATATTTATAGAGCTGCAGCTGGACGTGTTCTATTGAGTACTTTTGCGATAACAATGCTACAAGAGATTACAGGTCGGACTGATGTTCTGTTGTTTACCCTACTCGTTGATGGGTTTGGAATAATTGGTGCCGCTTGGTCATTCTATTTAATAAACAAATATAAAATGAGAAGGCTTCTGTTTACCTTGGGTGTACTGTCTAATATCCTATTAATTGCATTTAGTGCAGCATTATACTTTGTACCAAACAAGAGCTGGTACCCATGGATAAAAGTGGTGTTAATGGCGTCTTATTACATCGTCGCAAGCGCCGGCCCATACGCGGTCTTGGAGGTCTTCATTGGTGAGGTTAATCCGCTCGAAGTTAAGGAATTTAGTATTTTTGTAACAGGGACCTTAGCAGGGGGCGTGTTTTTCCTATCTATTAAATTAGCCTCAACTATGTTTTCAACATTAGGATATTCTGGCACTTTTCTGTTTTATGCAATAATTACAGCTATGTGTCTCTTATTTTTGTGGGTGTACATGCCTGAAACAAAAGGTAGGACTTTACATGAAATTGAAGTATTTTTTAAAACTGGAAAATTTGAACACAAACAAGAAATTGCCTGCAACAAAAAATTACATGAAGTTAATGAGTGCAATAGGCAAGAGAATTGTAACCTTATAATTGGTGAAATAGGTTGATAGTGAATACTGAATTAAAATAAATGCATAGGTAAGCAACCCTATTGATTGACTATTTATTGTCACGTTCAAAAACAAAATTTCGAAAACATAATTGAGTAAGTTACGTAGGTAGAGCCTTTCTATCACCTTATTATGTTAGAATGTTTTAATTTTCGTATAAACACATAATTTTTGTATAAAAAAATGAAAAACCTTTAGGCAGTTATTCAATATTTAATAAGATTGACTGAATTAATTAGGTTATAGATGTTTATTGTTTAGTTTGTTTGTATATTTATTTAATGAAACTACATTAATATATTATGTTTTTTTTTTTTTTTTTTTTTTTTTTACTCTAGATAGGGAAGCGCTTGACCACAATCTCAATGTTAATTTATATTCTATTCAATAGTACCTATGAAAATTATTACCTAATATGTAATAATTCTGTAACAAGCATACATTGGTGTAAAGTAATTTAGTTTTTATAACGATGTGTAATAAAATGTACTAACTACTATCTTTAAGGAAATAAATTACTTAATTTAAATTTTAATTTGTGTTTGGATTTAATATATTTCGACGCCCCCCGCGAATAATCCGGTAATCGTAAAAGTGAAAATGTTCAGGAAAAATAAAAAACCATTTTTCCTTAATAACTCCATTAAACAAAAAGTATCAGAGACTTTTAATATCGCATATGGAAGCTAATTTTTTCAGCTATCTGGTTATTTCAACAAAATTTAAGTAGTCCCAAGGGCTTCGTTATAATTTAGCTGGATACATTTTACTATACTAGTGTAGGTCAAGCTCTGGTCAGTAATGTCACTTACGATATTGTTCGTGTAAATTTATATTTTCGACGGCAACAGTAATATCTTGTTGCGCTAATATTCGTGTTATTTGTTTTGTATACTGAACATTTGTAAAAATCTATTATTTGGTTATTCGATTGTTTAACAGTAACGTACATTTTTATTGTTATAACTATTACTGTTTATTCGAATAGTTTACTTAAGTATTATTTGATGATTATTATAGTATATTTTATGAAATACAGGACATTTTAGTAAATGAAACAACTTTGGATTGTTTCACAAAACACGATAGTTATTATTATTATAAAAAATAGACACTGCACTGAAGACACGACTATTACACATGATTACATAATCATGAAAATTATACTATGGTCCTATTACAGTTAAAAATTTAATCAGAATCCTCATCAGAACCTCACAGAATGCGAATCTACCGTGACCAGTCAGTACTTGTGTGGTGTGGTGTGTGATGTCTTTTCCCGACTACCTTCTATGCAGCAGCAGCGCTTGGGAAAAAGAGCTTCGTGACTCCGGCCGTTCCTCCTACATCGTATCTCCTATCCCATTCGCTGATCGTAGCCTGTCTCAAAATACGCTTGACGAATGAAACAGGATACAGATCGTAATCCGGTTTCCTCCTCAACCCCAGAGCGGCCTCCTTGGCTAACTCGTCTGCCCGTTCGTTCCCCGCCCTGCGTGCGCCTTAATCCAAAACAGGGAGACCTCCCGCCTCTGCAATGCAGCTTTTCGGAGGGCCGCCCGTGTTTGTACAGTCAGGGGATGAGGGGAACTCAGGTTAACCGCCTGGAGCGCCGATCTGGAGTCAATAAGGACACCGACCTTTGCCGCTCCACTCTTGCAGGCTGTCTACTGCTCTTTTGAGCGCTAGGAGCTCAGCCTGATAGACGGTACAATACGGTGGCAACGCAAGCTTAATGGCCTTTGTCTCGGCATCACCTTTCCATACGGAAAAGGCGGCTCCGACTCGACCCTCAATCTTGCTGCCGTCCGTATAGACCCTGTGGACGTGGCTGTTAACCATGTCAGCATAGGTGTCCTCATTTATCAAGCCGAGCCCCAGCTCTACCTGCTCTGCCGAATGTGGGTCCTCAATCGCAAGAGCCATTCGTTCCACCTCCCTGTCCCTCAACACCGCCGGGTGCGACACACCCCTCTTGATCTCATAAAGCCTCGAAGCTTCGAGTATCCTGAGGTCAAGAGGGAGAATCCCAGCCAACAGCATCGCAGAGTTCAGGGAGACAGTCCGATATGCTCTGCAGATCTTCTGGGCAAAACCTCGTTGAACGGTGTTAAGCCTCTTTTGGGCCCCCATCTTTTCCGTAGTGGGTGCCCACGCTGCTGATGCATACAAGATAGTCGGTTCTATAACTGCGATATATATAGTCTTAACTACTTGGGAGTTAAGCCCCCAATTTACTCTAGCTGCTCTTGTTAATAGCTTATAACGGGCGATTGCCTTTTTGCAAACGCTCCCGACGTTTCGGTCAATATCAGGCCGCCATCAATAGTAAGGCTCAGTATCTTAATACTTTCGAAATATTGGATGTCCACACTCCCCATTACAAGTCGTGGCATGTCAAATTTTAATTTTCGTGTCGAGAGCAGGGCACATGTCTTGTGTGGTGCGAATTTTTGTTTATTTCTGACACCCCATTCGTCAATTTTCCTCAATGTGCAGTTTGTCTTCGTCTCTACTTCTAAAGCAGTATCTCCATCAAACACTAGCACAATGTCGTCGGCAAAAGCCTGACAAAACACATCCATCTCCTCTAACATCCACAGCAGAGGATCCAGCAAGAGGACCCACAGGAGCGGCCCACCTATGGAACCCTGCACGCACCCCTTGTTGGTCTCTCTACTCACTTCACACCCGCAGGTATGCGGGGGACAAGAGGTGTGAAAGTTAGGTAACTTTCACACCTCTTCCACTCAGGTATCTGCTGATCACCCGCCTTACGTTCCCCGGACACCCATCTTCGGCCAACCGCACCTTTATGACTGGCCACCAGGCGCTGTCGAAGGCTCCCTTTATGTCCAGAAATACCACAACAGAAATCTTCTTCTCCTCCCTCTTATTTCTGATGTGGCCCACCAGTATATAGAGGGCGTCCTCGGTGCTCCTCTGTGGCATGAAGTCATACTGATGGGGGCTTTTAATTATGGGCAGCAGGTAGAACCTGAGTCGGACGACCAGCATCTAATGAAGATGAAGGTTTCGATGTGGTCTATTCTGATGCCTGCCTCGTTTATCTATCAAACTTTCATCTCTTTTAATTTTTCTAAGGCCGTGTAAATCATTTGCTCAGTAATAGAAAGTGTTTATACCTTGCATAATACCTTACATACCAATACCTTGCATACTTGCACTCCATAATGAATGTATCTCGAAATCGATTTTTTAATAAAACCCCGAATAAGCCTGTACTAGCACTTACTTAAATAATGTAGAAAACTATTTACCTGAATAATATCGTAACAACGTTTACTGTCGAAGCATATTGATATTATTTTTCGTAAAGATCTAAAACCATATTATTCGTTTAAAATACATTTTAATGTTATTTTATGGAATATACGCGTAATTTTTCATATCTTCGTAAATAAAGATAGAAAAATTCTGAAAAAAATTTACATGGTGTATTTTAACTTCTAGATGCCGAAAAACGCATAACATGAAAAACCCCGTAATAGGTCATTACCGGATTATTCGCGGGGGGCGTCGATTTGTGAATAGGTATATTACTTATTAGCGGTGAAATCGAATTCATTTATTATTCTACTCAATTAATATCTACTCAACTATGGCACACAAAGTAAGTTCAAAGATAATGTTTCCGAAGTTTAGAGACTTAATTTTTTTTGCAGTGAAAGACAGCAATTTGTAATTCCCAGTTGCAAAGTCTTCATTTTCATTCTATATCTAGTAACTAGCTGCTTCGCGCGGTTTCACCCTCGTTGCCCCATTCCTGTTGGTCGTAGCGTGATGATACCTTCCTCAATCCTCGATAAATAACACCGAAAGAATTTTTCAAATCGGACCAGTAGTTCCCGAGATTAGCGCGTTCAAACAAACAAACAAACTCTTCAGCTTATAATATTAGTATAGATTAGTATTAAATGATTAAACACAATCTGGATAAATTCTAGAAAACTTGCTTTTAAACGTTATATCAAAATAGTTTCATGCCATAGCATAGGATACATTATAGCGCCCATTATTTTGAATAGGAATTCTAGCTTTTCATTTTAGCTCGGATAGGCTAAATAATAATAATTCAACATTGATCTTGTCTCATTACCATAAAAATGTACCTACACGGCATTGGGCTACAAAATAGGAGGAAAGACACCTGTATACATTTTCAAACAAATATACACAGTAAAATATGTTGTGTCAAAACACGCTATTAGTATGAACAAACAGTATAGTTTTCAAAGGAAAGACCAAGTAAAAAAAATAAAACGACATCATTATATTAAATTTATATTTCATTAAAAATTTTAGCATGTTTTATTTAACATTTTTAGCAAGTTTTCATATAACAACAATTACGTCTGTACCTACGTACTCATAATATCAATATTATAAAGTAAAATTTTCAGTACTGTTATTCAAGACTCTTATATATTAATATTTATTACTTATAACTTAATAATACACTATTTTTTTAATTAAATTATTAAATAATATGAGGACACTTCTTTTTAACTGAATCCAGTAAGACATTACATTGTTCGCAATTTTCATAAACACCTTCAAGTATGCTTTCATTCTTAAAGTAGCATTGAATTTCTTCCAAGGACTTCCCCTTAGTTTCTGGCAAATAATACCAAATATATGTCATGCAAATAAATATTATAATGGCATTTAAGAAAAATATTCCGTGGTACCCTATCAAATTGACCATATTCGTCATAAGTTTTACCGCTAAAAATTGTGCAACACCAATTATAGCTCCGAAGAAAAATATAAAAAAAGCTTTTATATCCAAAGGGTTTATCTCAATAAGTAAGGTTTCCAATACGGCATATGGTCCAGCTATCATGATAATGAAATATAATGCCAACAACGATACTTTAATCCAAACATAAATATCTTCTTGAACTGGTCTGTAATAGAGAACAGAAGCAAGTACTATAAGTATTATGTTTGCTAATATTCCAGAACTAAATAGCAAACTTCGCATTTTAAATTTCTTCACTAGTATGCAAGATATCAGTGCCCCAAGTATACAAAATCCATCAACTAGAATCGTGTGCTTCAAAATGTTAGAGTCACCAGTAATGTCCTTCAAAATAGTCAACGCTAAGGTAGTGAACAATATTCGTCCTCCAGCTATGCGGTATATATTGATGACTGTATTTAAAATACTTATTTTCCAAAAATATCTCTCCTTTATTGCTATCGAAACCTTTGTTATAATTAATTTTAAAACATGCGTATTACTTGAATATTTGGTTTGGTTTCGTCTCTCATTGGCAATTATTAAAGCTAGTTCTTTTTTGGTAACCTCAGTAGATATATGAAGTGCTTTGAAAGCATCCGTGCATTCGTCAAATCTACCTTTGGATGCCAACCAAAACGGACTCTCCACCCAAAAGCAAGGAATCACAATTGCAAGACAAGTAGGTATAATGCCAAGAAGGGCAACTTCCCTCCAAGGGATTAGAAGACTTAAGATATGCCCTAATGAGGAACCTATAAGCGTTCCAACACAGCCGATTAAATTTAAACACAGAGACCTAATGTTCGGAGATGCGTATTCGCCAACACAAATATACGTTAACATAAGGACACCACCGTATGACACTCCCATAATTACTCGAGAGAACAACAGTGTTGTTATATTTTGAGCAAAATACACCATGATCCAGCAACATAGAACGGGTATGTTCAATAATATTAAAGCTTTTCTTCTTCCTAGTATTTCGGTCACAATAGCGACCACAGCAAAACCGCAGAAGCAGGTAATGTTGATCGATGATGCTGGAACAAAGAATTAAAATGAATAGGAGAATGTTATTCATCACACGGAAGTTGTTTCTGGCTTTTTCTTTTCGAATGACAATATTGAAACAGATGTTTTTGTTAAAAATAATGGACGAAAGTTTCCCAGAATAACACAAAAATTACACATACTAATTAAACTACCAGTTAACTGAGACAATCGTGAGTGTTTTGAATGAATGTTTGAAATTTTATTGTCTTCGCGCAAGACATTAGTTCCATCAATCAACATCGGGTGACTTGAGAATGTTGTATGTGGTTACACACGTGTCTCATTGTGTTTCATCATAATTGTTATCGTTTATTTTAAGTTATTCCTTACAATGTTATTTTATGTGGCACGAAGTCAAACAGCCAGTTCATGAAAACGGTTGTAATAAATGTTTTATTGAAAATGAAGATTTCCTGCTCCGAAATGCTATTTCAAAAGATGGCCAGAGGAAATCGATTGGCGGAATATAAATTCTACTTGACGTGAAACTGAGTATAAATGAGTAAATGTGGAATGATGCGGTACACTTACCTATCCAAGAGAGTCCATCTTCTGATAATTGCATGGTGCTATTACCACGAAGAGCGTCTATCATCCCCGAAGTTTGACCGAAAATGTATCCATCAGAGATGCTGCATAAAGCCAGACCCGTTATAACTAGCACCTGTAAATCAAAAAAGCGGAAATAAATTTTCAAAAATTAGAAATTGTGAATGATTTTGTTCGTGAGAGGAAACTGCTAACATTATCAAAGTTGAAGAGTCGATGTAATTAAGATAACTAAAATAAAGTTCGTGTTCGTATTTATAATATTAAAAGTTTTTACATTTAAGTAACTATAGTAACTTGTTTTTCTTTGTCTTGGGGGTTTCCTTAGAGTTAAGATTTTTTTAAAGTCTTACTTATGTTTCATAAAGAGGTTCTAACTAAATATTTCGTATTTGTCGGTAATAAAACGAGTAACATTAAAAAAAAAACTATTTAAATGTAATTGAAACATGTTTTTTACTATAATTAATTGTACGATATCGATTTTTATTAACCTTTATGGGGAATTAACCTAGGTTTAGCAGTTTAATGACTTTGAATGCGTATTATGCCATCAGAGCGGTTAATTCATTTATTTTTCAAGCGGTTAATTTCAATAAGAGATAAACGTTGGTAATAAATTAATTTAAATAAAATTATAATTATGGTCTTTCATTATTTTTGTCATTTAATCCTAGTTAATTCATAGCCGGCTAACATATCAAGCAATTGATGTATTTTTTTTTATTTTAGGCTACAGGAAGTAAAGGGTCCACGTTCACATTTAGGGCCGATTTTTCAATGCTTGAATAAAACTTATCCGTCCTATAAATATATGGTGCAGCCACAATTAGATCTTTGCCCTCTCAATTGTTTTTTTATTGGTTTACTTGAAGAAAAAAATGGCTTGAATTGTTTTTGAACGCTCTATGTATTTGATATTTCTTAAAATAATATGGTCTAATTATTATAATTGGCTACCACGAGGAGTTTGAAACGCTCTACACATAAATTTAAATCAAATATAAAGCTGTTTGTAATGGTTCTATTATTTTTGAATTCAGTTTAGAAGAAGACGAACCTCAATCATTGATACAGCCTGTAAATCAGCGCTATTTTTGTGCAGCATTTTGCTGAGGCTGTGTCCATTTGCCTCATTTAATTTAAGATAAATTTTATAATGTTTTCGGCAATAAATTTATATTCTTTTTTTCTTTCAAAAATAACTATGAAAGAAGATGTAGCTATAATATTATTAGCCTTAAAACAATCTCTACCAATGACAGTCTCATGAAAATTCAGTAAAGATATTTAAAAAAAAATGTACTTAATAAGACAAATAAAGACACTGAAGACGGCACAGTTATTTTAAAAACATAGAAAATTACCTCGTTTCTTTCATGTATGTATAATCTGTGATAGCTATTCTATTACTAGGTATCATAATATTATCTGTGCTAATATTACGTTACTCATTTTTGAATATTTATTTTTGAACTTTTATGAATAAAACAGATGATCAAACAAAACGATTTGACAACTCAATATGTATGTATTCGTCCTTAATTCGCAAAGCAAATACGTTGTATTTTATTTTTGTGTACCTATAAATGTAAAAGTCAAATAGATACCTGCCGGAAGGTTTGGACGGACATCTTGACCACTGAAACACGACTAAATATTGTGTTATGAAGCGAAGTAATAAAAACAACTGTTCCTTTTCATTACTAGATAAACACTGGAGAGAAATATTGTTCCATATTATGTTAATATTACCTCTTCTTTATTGTATTTATGCATGATGTGGCTTCTGACGTTACTTTTATTGGGTTTGTTTCATTCGAAAAAATCGTCATTAAAATATTTTGTAAAATTTCGTAACTACATTGTTTTAGTTATGTACGTAGTAATTATGATTATTATATGAAAATATATTTATTGAAGATATACCAAATCTAATGTATTTCAACTAAAGAAAATATCCACTGTGTATTGAGATTAAATACCAATCATACCTGTAGCGTTAGCTGCATGCTGCAAGTATTTTGTGCCTTCACACAACAAGTGTGTACTAGTATATTTTTAAGCGTACTTTTTCCCCTTTCAAAGCTTATGTACTTACTTAGAACGACAGAAAACTCATAGAATGCTGGACGGTGGACCAGCTAATCGCTAAAAGATAGCAAGTAACAATGATGATCTATATAATTATAAGGTCTAAGGAATGTAATACTGAGAGTACTATAAATACTTACAATAAGTGGCAAGGCTGTATAGCTGGCTTTTCATTGGTTTTCCTTATTTATGTTTGATATGGAAGTGATTAATTAATATTTTATGTTTCAATGTGATTACTAACTATTGTGACTACTTACAAAACTTTTATAGAGCTTGGCAGTGACAAGTCGTCATAATGTTTCAAAGACTTGGTGATACGAGGATCCTAATATGAGTTTAGAAAGTTTCTAAGGGGATGAACTACCACTTTGTAAAATTTATTGAAGTGTAGGAGAAGCGTTTGTATTGGTAGAAATTTTGTGAATGAAGACCTTCATATGGCTGACGAGTGACGATTGATAAACTTGTACCACAGTATTACAATATATTTCCTATTAATAATTTGGAGCGTTAGGGATTTTTTTTTTACACGCTTTATATTAGCTTCACCTGTATGTTTGTAACCGACTTCTTTAGGCGCGATTTTGACCCACTTTAAACGGCCATATTTCGTTCAAACTTTGTAGATTTATTGAGCACCGATGACAATACAATAATTTGATAAAATTTTCTATTTTTTAGTTCGGTTTTCTATGAAAAGCGTGTTTTTTAGTTTTTTTAAACTACATATTATTTCTAGTCACATTTGCTAATGATCTCCTTGGTAGAAACTTGTAGAAGAATTGTGGTGCGAACAAATTCACTTCTAAAAATTAAAAGATATTGTTGTATTTGCAGCATTTTTAATATTTATAAGATAAAAATATTGAAATGGCAAATTAAAACGAAGTAGTTATTGCTAACACATTGAGCAGGCGTAGTCTTTTAAGTATCTATTAGCTAATGCATAATGTCATGTCGATAAGAAATAAAAAAACAGTCAGTGGAAATTGATGAACATACCTACAGCGTGAAATTAATCCTGTTTTTCGTATTTGGTTAGAAATAATTTGGTATATATTCATTCAGGCTCAGCCTCTACCTATTCCGAGGCTTTTCCTATAATACCTAAATAATATAATTTCCTTATATTATTTTGCATTATTGTTATAAATATACCTACATCTATATAGGTATATTATGTTCATGTACATAATCTTATATATAAAAATGAATCGCAAAATGTGTTGGTAAGCGCATAACTCGAGAACGGCTGAACCGATTTCGATAATACTTTTTTTATTATATTCCTTGAAGTACGAGGATGGTTCTTATGTAGAGAAAACGTAAATATTATGTACCACGGGCGAAGCCGGGGCGGACCGCTAGTGTTTTGATAAATTCGGGTTGTCAAATTATTCCTTACTAGCGGTCCGCCCCGGCTTCGCCCGTGGTACATATTTACGTTTTCTCTACATAAGAACCATCCTCGTACTTCAAGGAATATAATAGAAAAGAATTATCGAAATCGGTTCAGCCGTTCACACGTGATGCCGTGACAACGCGAAACGGGTGCGGACCCGCCGCCTTTTTATAGCTCCCGCCGCGAAGCGCGTCGAACGCGGCAACTGATACACAAAAATAATCCTTATGGCATGTAATTCACGCGCGATGACTTATAGCGTATTTCATGTATAACTTTGGTGTTTCTACACCGATTTACATGATTCTTTTACTATAACCTGCCCAGGAGTATGAAGAATAATTGTGCCAAATTTCGTTAAAATCCGTCGTGTAGTTTTTGTTTCTATAACGAATATACAGACAGACAGACAGACAGACAGACAAAAATTTTACTGATTGCATTTTTGGCATCAGTAGCGATCCCTTATCACCCCTTCATAGTTTTTTTTTAAATATATTTCATGTACAGAATTGGCCTCTCTACAGATTTAGGTATTATAAGTATAGATCACAAGTACAAAGGTATAATTTGTTTGGGACACAGAAATAATTACTGAATAGGTTTTCTTTATTGTTGTTTTATTACACGAACGAAGTTACAAATAATATTAATATTAAAACTAAAAACAAAATAAAGCCGTACGTACAATTATTAGGTCTAACTTATCTATCCTAAATATTATTTTATATTTATTATTTATTAAATATGAATTTACAGGTCAATATTTTCGTGATGTATAGCTGACAATTTTCGTTGTCGAGGAGTTTTTCACAAATCTCGCTAGCGGTTAGCGGTAAAAAATGTTGTGGGGTTTATCCCCAGCAAAATTCACGTACCTGATAAAAGTCACCTTCTAATTTCTATTGTCAGAAAATCCTCAAAAAACTCTTTGCTTGAGAGTTAAAAAACATCCCCTTACTTAGTAGTAATATCAAATTGTGTGTTACCTACTCTATAATATTATAAACCTAAGTTAAACTTTACTTACTTTTTAAGTTAACAATATTGGCCATTATATGCAATAAATATTTATTTACGACTATTTCGAGACGTCATCGTCATGATAATATTTAGTAGGTACTTAATAACTCAAAAATATATTAAACGATGGGTTTATTTTTCATTGTTTTTGAGATATAGTTTCGTCAAGAGATTCCAATTGATATAATACAAACACAGATACAAGTGTGCGAGTATATCAGAAGATAAATTACATTACATCGGTAATATTTTGAATATTTTTCTCTTTAGTGATGTTTATTAATTCTCTGGTTTGATCTTCTTCTAACTTAGAACTATCAAAGCTATTGGTTTTAAAATACAGTTCAATTTCTTGCAAAGTTCGCCCCTTAGTTTCAGGCAAAAAGAACCAAAAATATGCAAGACACATAAAGGCAATAAAAGAATTCAAAAAGAATACTCCATGGTGTCCAATAACAACAAACATACTCGGTGCTAATTTAATTGCAAAGAAGTTTACAATTCCGGCCAAAATACCCATAAGAACAATATTAAAGGTTTTGATTTCCAGGGGATTTATTTCAGTTAACATTGCCTCTAAAACTGGATATGGACCAACCGCTACTATAACTAAATATGAAGCGAGGAGCATTATTTTAATCCAATTAATGTAGTCATTTTTATCCGGTACAAGATAAAGTACAAGTCCAAATGTAACCAAAAGAAAATTTGCAATAATTCCCGTGGGTATTAAAAGTTGTCTCATTTTAAAATTCTTTAAAAATATGAAAGATATGCTCGCACCAAATACCGAAAAACTATTAGTTACCAAGGTATAATATAAGATTTTAGCCGACCCGCTTCCGGTGATGTCTTGAAGTATGGAAATTGCAAGAGTGTTAAATAACATCCGTCCAGCCACAACTTTATAAACGTGCATGATAAAAGACAAAATGGTACATTTCCAGAAATACCGTTGTTTCAGAGCGTCTTGTATCTTTTTTAAAGGAACAGGAAGGAAAGTTTTCTTTTTATATTTTTTGTTCTTACTATTTTCCATTGTAAGCAGAAGTTTTAACTCTTCTTCGGCTGCCTTTGATGGCGTGCGTAGTGTATTGAATGCTTCCTCACACTCCTCAAATCTTCCTTGTGATGCCAACCACATAGGACTCTCTACCCAGAAAAATGGGATGACAGCCGACAAAATTGAAGGGATAACACCTATGAGTGCAACGTTTCTCCAATCCATGACCAGACTCAAAACTTGCCCTATCATAGTCCCAGTTAGAGAGGTCACACATAGTAACATGTTAGTGGTCATAAATCTAATATGTGGAGATACATATTCACCGATATTAATATAATTTAAGAATAAGGTACAACCAAATGATATTCCAGCAAAAATTCTAGATATGTATAAAGTGGTTCTATGTGTTGAAAAATAAGTCAAAATCCAAGATAAAATCAAAGGAATGGTTCCGATCGATACAGCTTTCTTCCGTCCAAAAAGTTCCGTGATTAAGGCTACAATTCCAAAGCCACAAAAACATGTTATATTAATACTTGCAGCTGAAAAAAAAGAAATACAAAATAATTAACTAAGTGTAAGAAAAACATAAGGAAAGATATTGTTATTAATTCTTATATTAATTAGAACAAGTTAAGAACAGGACGATTTTCCAGTTTGGTTTAGAATATTGTTTGTCTAGGCCTTAATTTTTACCATGTATTTAACGTCATAACCAAATTACGGCGTTATTAATTAATTATGTATTAGATAAAACTGAACTTGATAATTGTCGCACTTCGACTAGACTTACCCAACCATTCTAAAGGTGTTCTATAATTTTTGTATTATTTTGAATTAAATGAATACACTCATACATTCATCAATAGATATTGAAAAATAAAATTTTGTAATTACCCATCCATGACAGGTCATCAGGGGTTACTGATATGGAGGTATCAGATCTTCGCAGAGCTTCCAACATGCCTGACATTTGTCCAAATATAAATCCGTCTAAAATACAGCTTAAAGCAATCCCTGTTATGACGAGGGTCTGTAATATTGTAAACATTGAAATGAGAACATCTATCTATACCTACCAATATTATAAAGCTGAAGAGTTTATTTGTTTGTTTGTCTGAACGAGATAATCTCGGGAACTACTGGTCCGATTTGAAAAATTCTTTCGGTGTTAGATAGCCCATTCATCGAGGAAGGCTAATATTTTTGGTTTGGCTATATAATATACCTATCATCTCGCTAAAGACTAACAGGAGCGGAGCACTGCGGGTAAAACCGCGGAGCACAGCTAGTATCGAATAAAACGCTAATCGAATAAAGTTATATGTAGATAATTACGTAGTAATATTATCTCAATGGTAGATAATACATATTTTTATAAAATATTTATAATATGAGAACGAGAGAGATGAGAAATAGAATTATTATTAATTACCCATGATTTTGAAAAATATATATTTTTTTATATTGTCTCACTATGCGTAAGAACACTTTTTAAATGTTACTATTGAAATAGAGACGCAATTTTCAAACTCATTAGAATTTATTATATTTTACACGTGCGTTCTGGTTTCGCGCTTTGTTGTTACATTAATAATTACTTACTAATTATTATTATTTGCTAATGAAAGGAACATATTTTGCTATTCTATGAATCATATGACCTTAAAATAATGTTGTAGATAGTAGATATATTTATAGCAAAAGTAAAAAGTCTGATTTAGTTGATAGAGGTAAGTTATTTTCCTTTTTAGGACATTTGGTTCATCTCATGCAGATGTTGTATGTACAATAAATCTACTTTATTGTCAACTGGTCATCATCGAAAAGTATTTATTGTAATTGATTGTTGATAAGTTGGCAAATATTTTTGGTTTGGCAAATATTTTAAACGTCTCACAGCTCACTTATTTCTAAATTACAATATTTTAATTTGATCAATTAAAATAAAGGTAATTTTTCATAATGCCGTTAATTGTTCCGCATAATTACTTGATTACCTATCAGTAGAAGGAAAGTGTCGCTAAAGGTAAACTGCAATACCTAATTACTGGCTAATCTCAAAAAACAAATTATAAAAAGATTAAAGTCATTAACATTTGTTACCTTCTTTATACAAGTTACTTTGTTATTGATAAATTATAAGTTCCAAGTAGGTAAATTAACAGATTAATTTATTCAATGACGCAAAAATAAGGAAAAGTTGTTGACTTTTATTTGAAAAAATATGTTTTTCAAGAGGGTAATGTTGTGTATAGAAGAATTATATAGAATGAAAAGTATTAGGTATGTAAATAATACACAAGTGTGATTATATTAGTAATGAGCGTATCGATAAAACCAATGTTTATAATAGAGCCCTGAGGAAAGGGAGAGAAAATGGACACGAATTTTCTTTAGAAAACAGTACAGGCACTAATGCTTACTCACGACTTCGTCTGCGTATCACATGCTGGCACGTAGGTATCACTATAAAATTATTAATAGGTACCTACCATAGATGTACAGGCCCCCTAGACAAGTGGCTTTCAATTAGCGTAAAGTTCAATAGAATAGATTATGAATGTATGAGCTAGCTATGAACGTAAGTTTTTTTATCTTTAAAGCAAAAATAGCTGATTGGATCATAATTGAAATTTGGATACAGTGATAGATTTAAATTTTTTAATTATTGTATTACTAGCCCGACGCGTTAATCTGTAAAATCAAATGTAAGAAAAAACTACAGATATAGATTAGTATAGCGTCCGGCAAACTTCTTGGCCAAAAAGTAGCGTGGTGGGGAAAGCTTGCGCTTATAAAATGTACTAAAACTTGATGCGCAAACTCCCCCCCACGCTACTTTTTGGCCAAGATGTTTGCCGGACGCTATACATAGGCTGCTCTTTACTCGGTCACCAAGATAATGAATTAAGATTAGTACCTACCTACCTAAATTAAAACAAGTTACAAAACTGCCAGCATGTGGTTGCCAGTGCCAAGAAGCATTTACCGATTCATAATATGTTAATCCTAGTTCAAATATTATGCAAATAAAAAAATTAAAATGTGTTACGTATTTTGGAAAACCGAAAACCCACTAAAAACCTTCTGAAAACCCATACCTAAAGCTTATTTTTAGATAAAATGTTATGGAAATTAAGTTGTATTAAGGTATAATAAATTCCCTGTTACTAAAAATAAGTCTTTTGATAACGAAGTAAATAATTAGTCTATTACGTATAATCATACAATAATATGTACTATTATGCTACGCACAAACATCGCAATAATTTACGCAGGTTCTAATGTTTATTAGTTAGTAATTAAGATATGTAACTATATCAATGAACTTTTTAACTATAAATAATAACGTCATGTACAAAATATCACTTTATATTTTGTTGATGGCTCCTAACATGCAGGTAACCGTTATAATATTATTTAAATAATAGAGAAACGGCTTGACCGATGCTCATGAAATTTTGTGTAGGTACTGTAACGTTAAGTGAGGTCTGAGAATCGAACAACACAGATATTTTGACGTTTGCCAGGATAGCTTTAGAACAGCCTTTTCAACGTTATTATATTTTTTATAGTTTTTTTGTATTAAAAATTATAATCCATAAAATATTACATCTATAGTTTTATGCAGATGTAAGTTTTCCATTTTAAAATAACTTTTATAAAAGTAAATACTAAATAGGTACCTATGTTATAATAAACAAAAAATACGAACCTGCTGAATTGTGTAAATTGGAATCATCTTTAAATTTTATGAATTATTAAATAACAAAATTTTGTTCACAACTTTGAAAGTAAATACTTATTATTGGACGTCTTTTTACTACTGAGTCGTTTTTAGTACTAACTTCGTATTACTTCTATTTGCTTACTTTTTGACCAATTTGAGGAAATTGGATAATAAGCAGTCTTTACATTTTGATTAAAATAAAAAAGAGATTGAAACAATACGTTCATTAAATTTTACATTCATGTTGTCTGTAAATTTTCCTTGTTATTAAATTAGATATTCGTTTAGTAATAAACTCATTCTTCAAGTCTTAGTTATTATAAATATTTTAATCGATTAAACACAGTTGGTTTTAAAAACGTCATGGTTATTAAATTTGTACGTATCATTTTGCCATAATAATATGGACCTAATATTATTATCGTAGTAACTCAAAAATTTCGAATTGTAGGATAGGTAGGTAATAATTAAATAAAAGACGACCTACACCAAAAAAAGACCGTCAGATAGGTAAGTACTTTAACCTAGGCATTTAAAATCATATACATAATACCTATTAATTATCTAACGGTCAAGTTGATTTTTTGATGTATCCCATTACTACGTGACCAAGCCAACTAGACCCTTTTCAACTGTGACGTCACCCGCCCATGTCTCGGGTACAGATAGCAAAAAAAAAATATTAATAATATCACTGTTCGCTCTCCGCTATGAATAGTCTTATTTTTCCCCATTTCGAGGGCTGTCTATGAATAACAACACAGTAAAAACTTAAACAAATAACAACGAAAAACTTAACAGTCAACAACAAGCTTTAACGATTAATAATAAAAAGTACAGAAATAACTAGCGATGCGAAACGTACGAATGCGTCGATGCTGCGAACCGTACTAAGGCGAACGCGGTACCTGAGGCGGTAAGCGGTCGGGGAGGCCGCATTCCACCCGAGCGTCTAGTTGGCTTGGTCGAATAATACTTAATTTTAACAAAAATATTTCAAAAATACATTATGTACCAAATCCAAATGGAAAATCCATACCATCTAGATGGCTCCACAACATTACGAATCACTCGCAACTTACCATCTTACCATCTTCGGTGTTCCTGAACAATTACGATGTTGGAACCTTCCATAAACACCATAATATTTTAAGTTACCACAGAGCAAGTAAAAGGTATAGTTAAAGTCGCCTAAAACCCGGCAAAGTACCCGTACCACCACCACCACATTAATTGTTAATGGGGGGTCTAATCCTTTGCTTGCTCTGGCATAAAAATCTCATTTCACTGAATGTTTCACTGACGAAAAAATATGGCGTATTCCTCGTGGTCCCTCCACTGGTGGGTACCCACTGCTATAGAATGGATGAATAATAGTGAGTTCTATGGCACTTGAAATAAGTTATTCCTACCCGTGGCCTCCACTGGCTTTGGACACAAAAAAGAGATCAGATTAATTATAATCCCAGAACTTAACCGGTTTATGACCTGCGTAAATATTTCGCATTATACTTTCGGATAGTTTTGGTAACGGATATGAGATTAAAGTAAATAAGAAATAATGAAAAGAAATAGTCGATATTTACGATTAGTCATATAATAAATAATAAACCCGGGCTCTTTATTAAATGGCGTCTATAAATTGAACCTGAATTTATCGTGATTCATTACAATAATAGGAAATATTTTAATACTGTGCATAAATGGTAAGAGAGCAACGACGGATCCAGTTGGTATAAAAATGGAAATATATTCATAATCTTTAAATTATATAAAAGTATCAGGAATAAGCAAGATAAGCTTGCACATTTTATTTGAAGAATTGAATCTATTAAATTTTTGTAGTTAAATTACACTTATATTATTTTAACTACAACGCTACCGCAGACGCTACATAATTATAGATAATTATTTAAAAAATCATGATGGACGGACGGACGGTGGACGCTTGACTTTGACATTGACATTTGACAATTTCATTCTACAATTTAATTCACGACAATCGTTTGTTGCATGTTTGTTGTTTTCCTGCATCACATTCATATACCAATATGATTAAATTATCGAAATGTATACTCAAAACTATGTTATAAATAACAAAAAAATTGGCAACAATTGCTATTTTTAATATTTGCGCAACATGTCGGCTCTTTCGTTAGCTAAAAATCATTCAAAAAAAGTGACTACTGGACGTGAACGAGATAAAAACAAATCTGGTGCCTCTGAATCTGGAGGATCTAGTCAGTGTGATACACCACCACTCACTGAAAAGGTAAGCATGTGTGCAGTTAAAGTTGTGCTTAAATTAACATAGTTACCATATAGATTTCAACACTTGGTCTAGCCATGACATAAACAAACTTCTAAAATAAATTATTTAACAAACCAGCATTCAGTTATTCCTAAGTAACTATAATTCATTGTTTTTTATTTATAATTAAAATTAAACTTGTGAATGTTACACTTTATGAAACAATATTTTTTGTATTATAGGATGGGGGAACATCACAAGGCAAATTTGCAGGCATTGGTGCGGACTCAGTACAATGTATGGCTGAACAAATTGGTGCAGAACTCAATTCAGAAGCAGCCACCAATCTGGCTGAAGATGTTAGTTATAAATTACGGCAGACAATAAATGTAAGTTAAAGATTAATAATTTTTCAAGTCTTAATAACTTATTAATATTGTTATATTCTAAACATTTATTTTAAATACTTTGGTGTTGTATTATGATATTACATTATTATTTTGTACTAAATTTCCGCCCGCGGCTTCGCCCGCGTTTTCAAAGGAAAACCCACATAGTTCCCGTTCCCGTGGGATTTCCGGGATAAAACCTATCCTATGTGTTAATCCAAGTTACCCTCTATATGTGTGCTAAATTTCATTGTAATCGGTTCTGTAGTTTTTACGTGAAAGAGTAACAAACATCCATACATCCTTACAAACTTTCGCCTTTATAATAGTATTAAGATATTGAAATAATATTTAAATTAAAATTATAAAATACATTGAATGGTGCAATAATGTGACATCAAATTACAATCAAAATTTAAGCATAAAATAGTTAGGAATAATGCACATAAATTTTTTCCTTGACCATTTGCAGGCATTAGCGTTGATACTTTCTTATTAATTTAAAATTTAACCCATTGACCACCGAGCGGCCCGATCGGGCCGAGACACAATAGATTTTCTATTGTGTCTGTGATCCGAGGACTGACGGATTAAATATAAAATAGTTAAGAATTGTACACCAAATTTTTTAATTGACTCGTTGCAGACCTTAGCATTACATAGTGAAATGATGAAGAAATCTCGAGTAGATAGCTGGGATGTTAACACATTATTGATGCTATCGGACACCAGTCCTGTAGTGGGAACATCTTCTACACAGTACGCATCTTTTGGCGAAGAGAAACTGTGCTGCGAAGTTGTAAGTAAAAAATTGTGCCAAGAGATGTACACTAAGATAATAAAACTATTTATTTTGCATGTTGGTGACAATGCAGGGCCCAGTATTTAACAAAATTTATGTGTATCCCACAATGGCTAGATAATAATATTAAAAATATAGCATTCTTTTCTATTATATTTTGTTAGTCGTAAATTATTTTAACACCCATGTTTTTTTATATTAACAAATTGTAGAAATAAAACAAAGACTAGATTAAAAAAAGTGTAAAACCACTAAAGTCCTTATTTAATTAATATAATTTTTTTTTGTTATTTGCTTGATTAAATACTTACCTGATTCAGAAGGCATTTAAATGTATGTTGTGTCTCGCTGTAACCAGTTCCATCACTTGCTTCATCCATGATGACAGCATCTTCATTTGTTGATGATGTGATATTCGCTAAAGAGTTTTTTACAGATAAATTATCACCATAGGCACTCATTATCAAGAACTTACTTTAACGACACGACTAAACTTATCAATTCATTTAATTTAAGTACACGTTATTTAAATGTGTAACGGACACAGCATTATTAGCGTCGGCACGAGCACAAAATGTGTTTTTTCATGTCACCATCGAGGCTATTATATCGGCTCGATTGTCGACTTATCGTAGGTAAAAAGGATACGTAAAGTTTTCAATATATTGTGTCTTGTTAGAACTGGATATGGATATGCAAAAGATGATACCAAGTACGGATCAATCATTTATTCAAGTTGATACACATGGGTTTAGTAGTTTTTAAATAAAAGAAAATATTTTGTTGCTACACGGGTTTCGATGCGCGTTTTTAGCCATACCATGACAACACCTGACCTCTCGACCACCCTTTCAGTTTTATTTGCATACCACACAAATTTATTTATTTACATCAGTGATCGAATATTTTAAAGATTGAAATTATGCTAAACTAGGCATAAATTTTGTTGTAGTAAATGTATGTAAGATATTTTAAAGAGATATTTCAATATACACACAAATAAAACCAAAAATAGACATCATAATATCTACGTTTTATTTTACTTACAGGAAACTCTAGTAAACATCACAGAGCTGGCAATGATTCCTCAGAGCTATGTTTTCTCGTCAATACCCACTATGTCCGTAGAATGGATTACAGATGACAAAAGTCTCAATAGCAGCACAAGTATAAGCAGTAGTTTACAGAATTATTATACTAAAGTAGCTAGAGGTATGTATATTTCATTTAATGCTAACTACTACTGATATCTTTCTGCCATTCTCGCGCGTTAACCAATGTTTGTGTAATATATAGCGGTCAAAAGGTGGCTTGAATATTAGGTAACATTTAATGCACTCTTTTTATTATCCTTATCGGTGCTCCCATTAAAATTATAATCCAACATTTATTATTTAACATTAGCTTTTGCTAATTCTAATAAAGATAAGTATAATGGTATTCTTAAAATATCTTTACTATGTTACACGATTGTTTATTTGTAAGACAATTGCATTCAAGTATTCAAATTTCTTAACACATTAAAGTTCATTCATTCGTTTTACAAGTTTTATCAGTAAAGCGGAAACTATTAAGCACTGTAACAAGTTGATTGTGGTACAATCTTAATAGTTACCAGACTGTATGTCTATACTAATATTACAAAGAGGAAAGGTTTGTAATTATGTATTTAAGTATGTGTGGTTTTCACGCATAAACTACTCGACCGATTTCAAAAATTCTTTCATCATTAGAAAGCTGCATCTTCACTGTGCAACATAGGCTATGTTGCATTTTCAAAAAAAAATTAGAGATCCTTACCAAAAATGCAATACTGTAAACCCAAGGTGTAAAAAATTCCTTAATAAAAATTCTGTCATCGCGTGCGCTGCGGAATCTATTCCTTGAAGTACGAGGATGGTTTTTATGAAAAAAAAAAACGTTAACATGTAGGTACCATGGGCGAAGCCGGGGCGGACCGCTAGTCTAAGATATGTATTTACAAATACGTTGTACACGCTCTACAATTCGATAGTGGGAAATTGCCTGACTCGTGTAAGCGAGCGAACTTGATGTATTTTATCATAATTTTGCGTGATAGAAAAAGACTTTTGATACATCTACGTACAGTTATTAAAAATATTGCACTTGGCACTAGAAATAGATATACTATTCCTGATGTTAGACCAGGATGAGTAATGGTCATTTGTTGCTGCGCTTAATCGCGCTTTCGCTCTCACGCTTTAAACTTTTATATCTCGCTCACTCATCTACACATGACAAACACTGTCAAATAAAAAAGAGGGTAAATAATGCACTGTACTTGACGACCGATAGCTTACCGTATTTATTTAATTGGAATGTGTATTGACAACTCTTTAGATTCCCGATAAGCTGTTTTAGTATTATCGCGGCATATCCTCTGTTTTATGTGATAGTTCAGTCAAGGACAATATTCGTAATTTATGTAAATGCTCTCTTTCGTTGCGTATGTAAAGTAATTAAGGTGGAAAGAGCGGAATTTAAAATGTGTTCTTCCAACGAGCGTTTATAGTAGAGCTTGTAATATTTTTAATTAATGAAAATGTTGAGATAATTAACTATAGGCGACAAGAACGTTCGTTGCACGAGTAGTCGTAAAACGCGCTAGTGACGTCAGTCCTTAGGGTTGCGCGCACAGAACTATAATAGTTCTGTGGTTGCGCGTGCCATTGATATGAATGATCGATAACCGGGCTTCTCAATCCCACGTATCTCAATCGGACACTCACAAATTTTCATCTTGATTTTTTCCGTCTAGTCCAGTAATATTATGAACTGTACTATTATTTATTATTATTGATAATTTCAGCAATTCTAAATCTCAAAAGGAAACCAAAAGAAGTAGCAGTGGAGGATCTTACAACGAACACACGGATAGGGCCTATATTTCCGAACTTATTTAATTTAGCTGTATTAGTATTAAATGATGATAATCTGAACGCGTTGAATGTACCAGCCAAGAAACCGCTGCAGTCAAATGTTTTGGAAATGGTTGATGCTCTCTGTTCCAATCCTTGTAGTTTGGACACGAATATACAACAACAGGTATGTCTTGGGCTATCCTTATTTTAAATTATTGATTCATTTATTCTGAAAAAAGAGGAGAAATGCATCACAATAATTTTAAATGAGATTTAAGTAAAACAAAATAATGGCATAATCAGATCAGACTGATTCTAGTTATGTACTTAAAAATAATAAAATATAGAATTTTTACATAAGTACTACATTTAAAATCTCATATCTTTAGTTGTACCTATTTTGTTTACAACTTAAATTATTTATACAAAATCCAATTTAGTTTCAGAGGCTGTTTCCAGTAATGGTATCGAATATTTTGGGCAATGGATCTCTATCAGAAAAAATGGTGACAATATTGACGAAAATAACGCGTACCTGGCCTTCATTCATCACAATTGGTATGTTAATAAAACCTATGTATTGTAAATAAATCACCTTCAAAACCACATGAAATTACAAGAAAAAACCTGAGCAGTATTTTTTGCTCTTGTGTAATTTGGCTAAATATAAATTTTTCCCAGAAAATTAAAACGTTTTCTTTGTATAATATTGTTGACAATTATTTACCAACCCCTGACTTTGTCTTTGCCTCAGTTTTATATAAACTGTGCAGCAACAATTACTCATCACGGGTGGTTGGGTTGGTCAGGCGTCCGCGTGAATTTATATTTATAAAGCATTTGAATACCATACAATCAAAAATATCAAATTTAGCGATAATAGTAATTAATATCCAAGTTTATGTGTAATCCAGCAAGTTTAAGTGTAATCCACCAAGTTTAAGTGTAATCCACCAAGTTTCCTAGGTAAAGGCATCCTCATCGACCATCTCTCGCAAGGCACTCGCGATTGTCTCGCAGTACCAACGATCTACACGATTTGATGCACTTGGACGACTATTTGTCCAACTCGTGGCTTTGTCCTTTGCGTCTAGTTTATATGTGCAGCTAGATTACTCCCAAGTGTTGATTTAATACTCTTTCTAAGGCATCCTTTTCGACTACTTATCTCAAGGGACAAGAGATCGTTTAACAGCGCCAATGATTCGCTGCGTGTTGGCATTTATATGTGCAGCTAGATTACTCCCAAATGTTGATTTAAAACTTTTTCCCAGGTAAAGGCATCCTCTTCGACTATTTATCTCAAGGTACAAGAGATCGTTTAACAGCGCCAATGATTCGCTGCGTGTTGGCATTGGGGCGTGGCGCTTTGATCGAATGTCTTGGGGACTATTTGACGCACTTGGACGACTGTCTGCAAATAGGTGGCCGGAGAGCTATGGACTTGAGACAGACTTTGTTGGTGAGTTTAAAGAATAAATTTTAAATATTCATTAATTTTATTTAACGTTATTGAATAGATATTATGAAAAATACAATGTAAGCATGTTTATTGACATAAATTCCTAATAACGATCGACTGACTTTGAACAAAAACCTTCTCCTTTAAATAAATAAATCATTTATTTCACATTAAAATTAGTAAGAACTGTTTTTCATAATACTTTACTCTTTACTTTCATATTCCACTTGAAAATCGTTTTGATTCTTTCATATTCCAACTAATTTATACGAACCGAACCTAACAAATATATTCATAAAATTCGCTTGTATTGATAATGCAAATAAATACTTTGTCTTACATTTGTTTCTTTTATGCAGGATGTATCAACGTGCCTGTTAAGATCTGAACCTACAACGTATTTGGAAGATTTCGTAATGACTGACTACACACTGTACGAAATACTCGGCGATTCAATAATGCCGAGGCGGACTATATTTCCTTATCAAGGTATATTTTTCTTGCATTTTCCTTGAAATAAAAAATTTCAAACGCTTCTGAATTATAGTTTGTTTGTTTTGTTTGTGTACTTGGTTCTTAATATTTTGTAATTATATTAATAGTACTTTATTGTTTCACCTCGAAGCTTGCTTCATAATTTGCCCTTTGGAAAAGTCTAATTATACAAACTAATTACAGAAACTGCCACAAACGAAGATGCGAATCAAGAAAAAATAAATGACGACGATTTTTACCCACCTGTTAGGCCAATGCTCAGGCGACCACGAGTCAGACTCATATCAATAAGCCCGAAAAGAAAATCACACATACTTCAAGATTTCTTCGAAACAACACATCTGAGGAAACGAAATATACACATAAAAATAAAAAATTGCCGATCTCTAGATGTGTGCAAAGAAAATAGGACTCTATACAGTGGTCATATGTCACAAGTTCGTAGTGTTACCGTCGCGAGTGGAGTGCTTAATAGGTTTAGGTTTAGATTAAAGAAGGAAGACGCATTTCCAATATTTGGAGCTTTAACGTTATGAATTGTAAATATAAATTATTATTCTTTCCCATTTAGTTTTATTGTTTACCCATGCTTTTAATATCAAGGAATTGTTTACTAAATTAATATTACATATTTAGAATGGTCTTACGTCAACTAACTGTACTTATTCGTTTATTTGAATGTCTGTTTTATATGGAATGTCTAAAATTTAAAAATCACTTAATTTTTTTTTGTAATTTTATTTGAAACTAGGAGCCTTTTTCAAAACAACCTATTTATATAATAGGTACTGACTTAAATTTACCTGTATTATTTTCCATTTCAACTGGCAGATAAACTTTAACAAAATACTTATATAAATATCAAGAAGTTATGAAGCTGGTGATATCGCTTTTTGAAATATAATTCGTAGATTAATAATTCTAACGATTTCATTGATAATCCAGACATAAAAAATACAGTCGAAATCTATTTGAAGGTTTGAGACTTCAGAGTGAATAATGTCCTATGGCGAAGTCTTACTACCATGATGGCGCCAAACTAAGCCGTTTATAACACCTGTCATAAAATTCGGATTCGCATAACATTCCGTATAGCGTGATACCTTGACATCAAAATAAGCGCCAATTTAATGGTGTCTAGAGACGAGTGGCGAGACGGCGCCGGCGCACCTGCGAACGTCACGCGGTGTGCATAACAATAATAATAAAAAACTATTAAGATATATTATACACTAATATGAAACGACTAGCTTCTGTCCGCGACTTTGGTATTTAGGTAGAACCCCTATAATTTTGAACTGAAACTTCTAGGCGCGTTGAAATTAAAATTTCAAGGTCATGGCAATCCTGTCACGTCTTGGAGTAAGGCGGCGATTTTGGTATCTTTGAATCTAACCAAAGAAGTTTCATTTCTGACTCCTGTGCTCGTGTACACACACTCTTTTTGATAGATGTGTAAGGTATAATATCTCCAATTCAATGGTTGGAACTTTTACTTGAGCGTGAAAAAGATGCAAACTTGAGGCGCAATTCTTCAATTAGATACATTTGGAGAATCTTCATCATCAAGAAATCAAGAAAACGATCTTATTATTAAAGAATATTAAACATTACACATTTTATAGTGGGAGTCTTCTTACCAAATTTTAGGTACTTATCTTTAAAACCTTACTACCTTTTAAAATCTCTACCTACCCTACCTACCCTAAAAATAACTACCCTAAAAATAAAAATAAAAACCCTCGGTAAAAACCCAAGCAGTCTGTCTCAGAAGTGAGCTAGCTACAATTACTTGTATATCTAGTATTATATTATCTTATCTATGCTACAATGTTGTGAATTCAATAATATCGAAAAACACGAGTGCTTAAAGGTGGAATGGTTAAAAGGGCAAAAAAAAATCTTAACCACGTGGCTAAAGCCTAAAGCAGTGTCAAATGTGATATCCTCGACTACGTAAATCGACCGCAAGCCATACAATATGCGTAACAATGAACGAATGCCTATATGCCAAAGGGAACCAAATAACACAGGATCGACATCCATTATGTATAATATCATGGACTAATATAAATATATTGTCTATGATAATATCTATACGCGTTCCAAAAGTCAATAGAAAATATGTAGAGCTAAGTTATTAATTGCATTCATATATTATAATAATTAAATATTATGAAGCCTTTGTTAGTAGATTCGATAGTCATTTTCAATTATCGAAGATTTAAAAAACAAGCAAGACTCCAAATAAAAAATAATTTGATGAAAATACAAGTAGACTTGGTTAATAGTGTTTGTGAAAAGTCAGTTCAAATGAATACCCATTATTTCAAGTCAGAACGAAAATAGAGTTAAAAAGGTCGTAGGATGACCTGTCACGTAAATTACTTGAGCCACTCATCCATTCCACGGCCCACTCACTTCGCCAAAATGTGCACTCAAATACATTATATTTAAATTTTTAACAGGCATTTGCGTAGGCAATGTAAGTTACGAATGCCCTAATTACCGACTGTGTTCTGTTTCGAAGTTATTATGCAAATTGTCACCTTGTATTATTAAAATTGTTTCACGCGCAATTGGTCTGCTAAGCTGGTCTCATATAGCTTTATATTATCCCACTCAAATACCTACACAATCTTGTGTTTGTACTCAGAGAAAATGATAAAGTGCCGTTTTAATAAATGGCCAGATACATCACGATTGAATAATCATGCGACATTATAATATGCAGTTTGTATGCAAAATAATTACCAATTAGTATCTAACATTATCTACATATTTCCTATATTTCTATTTCTAATTGTATTCTGATGCTTATATTTGTATTCAGATTAAACTTTGTATGGTTAAAATAAATGCTTACCGATATAAAACACAAAAAAATGCATCTTACAACAAAATATTTGAAGTCAGTTATGAATAAGAACTAATAGTTTAAAATATACTTTGAATTGATTATATTTTTGGTTTTATGGCATTCAAATGCTTTATAAATATAAATTTATAAAGAATAGAAAAAAATTCGATCACGAGGCGGGACTCGAACCCGGAATGGCGCGAAGGATGCGGGTTCGAGTCCCGCCTCGTGATCGAATTTTTTTCTATTCTTTATAAATTTATATTGAATTGATTATTTGAAATTACATACATACAAACATAAACAGCTGAACTTTAGGTACATATCATGCTTTGGCTCCCTTTAGAATAAACATCTCTATCATTTATTCTGATTGGAGGTGATATTTTGTGGTTAAAGTAAAAATAGAGAAAGCTGTACGTGTGAACGAAACTTTATATCCAATCGATGTTTATTGGTCCATTCACACGTTTGCAATTTACTTCTGATTGTAAGTGTGAATTTGCAGTATGAATTTATTTTACCATATTAGCATATTATACAAGCTTAAAACTATGCAATGAAGATATATCATAGTCAGTTTTTTTTAAAGGCACTCGTCATCACAGGGTGTTCGCGCCACCTCTGGATTATAGTCCAGAGATATTTTTTTGCTTTTATTTTTATTTTTTTGCACAAATAATTTTAAACTACAATATTAAATACTGGATATCATAGTCAGTTTTAGGTACATTTGCCAAACCTTTTGTAAACCAGAGCAGGTTTATTGTGTAGACCTGTTCAGTTTTTTGAACCTGGTGACATCGATCAAGATCGAAAATCAATCTTTTGATTATCACCGTACGGCGTACCTGAACGTCCCCACACACGTTAGGTGACCTGTGCAGGTATACCTATAGGTAAATCTGTGGGTATATCTGAACGGTAGACCGTAGCGCTTATGGCTTACATTATGGACATGCTTTTATTGAATTTTTATAATTTTAATATGTATTACATATTAATTAATCGTTCGAGATTCTCTGTGATTTTACACCCAATTAGCTCTTGATCATATTATATAAGCTGGAGTGACATGAATCTCTAACACAGTGTGGGTGTCGGCGCCTGGCGTCTATATGCAAATGAGAAAATCAATAATAGCGTATAAAGAGGAATTATTGTCTTATTGTCGTATAGTAGACGTAATTGAATTGTTTGGTCATTCCGTATTACAATACAGTAAAGTTAATAAATCAGCAGTGATTTGATTCGTGATAAGTTTATCGCAATATATTATGTAATCGTTATTAATAGATATATTTAAGCATGAGTAAATTGACGCCTGGTAAAGGGTTTTGTAGTCAGAATAAATGAGAAATATGTGAATATTGTTCCAAAAAAAAAGACCTGAGACATGCATCCTTAGGCGGCTAAGGCCTAAAAGAATGTTAAATCAATAGTGATTAAAAGAGTCGATAAAATATTCAACAATTGATGTTTATCTCCAAAAATCAACTCCATACATAGTTTTTTATTGTTTGACTAATGATTATAATCAGCAAATTTAATACTTATAAAAATGTAACTTTATTTACTTTCATTATGTTAATGTGTTTAATAGTTCGCTTCCCTACTCATTTACCAAACAATATAAGAAACGTCCTCTACGTTGTAGCTCTATCTCAACTCTCAAGCAAAATGCTAAGAAATAGTTTTTTGTCTATAAAGTCATTTTTAATGAAAATATGTACCGTGAATTATTTGATGATGTTTCGTTTAATGTTCGGATATTATCACAATTTCAGCAATTCGCGAAGTCGAATTATTCTTTACATCTTGGCATGCGTCAGTACACTTGCCACTTTAGCAATTATTATGTCTCAAACTGATTTTATTAACATGACATTATTTATTAAAACGTACATTTTGGTAGCAGTTGTAAAAATTTGCGCTGCTATAATTGTTTGTGCATGTTTAAAAGACGTTTACTTTTATAAATTCTGCGCCACCATAAAATCTATTGATAATATTGTTTTATGCAATTCTCAAAACCAAAATCAATGCTGTTTAGTAACGGGAGCCATATTCTATAGTTCGACAATCTTTAAATTAAGTACTGCGAGCTATACTTATATATATTATCCAAATATTGATAAAATACAATATATTTGTGTGACACTTATTGTTATATCAAGTTTTATAAGTCATTTAACAAAAATGATAATCTATGAATTATTTTGGGGCCGTATGAAATATTTGCGCGTTTATTTAGAAACCGTAATAAATAAAGTAGATATTGAATTAAAGTCGATGGAAATAAGAAAATGTATTAATATTTATAACATATTGCTGGATTCGATTGATTTTGTGAAACCCTATACACATCTTTCTGTAAGTACCTTTCAAATTTACAAGTTCCTTAAAAATTTGTCGTTCTCAAATTTATATTTTATTTAATTTTCAGATGTTTTTCAATATTATATACGAGACAATAAAATTGATTATGTATATTTATTATATAATTTTTGTTTTCATTGTGACTGTAAGTATTTTATTAAGGTTTTCGTTTTTATAAAATAACTCAAATTTTTTATACAAATTACGTATACAATTTTGAGGGTGAAGAACCTATATTTTGGATAATTCTACGTGAATCATTGTATGGATTCATCTACTTAATGACTACTCCAATTTTTGTGGAATTAACGATGTGCGAATATGAAAAGATTTATGACATACTAGCGGTCCGCCCCGGCTTCGCCCGAGGTACATGTTTACGTTTTCTCTTCATAAGAACCATCCTCGTACTTCAAGGAATATTATAAAAAAAGAATTATCGAAATCGGTTCAGCCGTTCTTGAGTTATGCGCTTACCAACACATTTTGCGATTCATTTTTATATATAAAGATTAGCAGATTACATTACTGATTGTGACGGTAAGATACATTTAAAAACTATGATCACTACATAGTATA